>NW_006711232.1:0-94249 GCF_000271645.1 Tremella mesenterica DSM 1558
AGCTATCAGTCAGCTCCATGACCAGTATGGGTACGTAGCGGACCTACGAAATGGACAGATACATTGGAAGGTTGCTTGGGTTCTTTACTCATCGTCTTCAGTGTACGAGAAATGGCAAACTCCAGATGAGATTTACCGAGGGTTAACCGTGATAATATTAATGGGAGGATGTCAAATACGACACGATTCGATGCAGTGTCTCTCCGTTACCTCTGTATGAGGTGAAAGTACTCGACAATAGGGGTGCTCAGTTCTATAATGGCTAGTCGCGACATTATCACAGATAAGTGAACACCTGTGATAACGAGCCATTTTTATGTCATAAATGCCACGTGTGAGGTAGAAAATGCCACGTGTAACCCCTCCTTCGCGTCCTCCCCCATGTCATCTCATGCAGGTTTATGTATATGTATCTCGGCCATTGCATTTCTCAACTATCTACTAAGCAAAACCCCTCGGATTTCGTGTCATGCCTTCCAAAACCCCTCGAGCTCACCTCCTGCACGATTTAGAAGATGCCGCATTGCTTCTGTTTCCTCTGCTGGACGATCATACCTCAAGGGCCTGTTTGGAAGACATAATTCAAGCACATCAACAAATCTCAGCAAATCGTTACTTAGATCGATACCCGACTGTCTCTAACAATCTTCCCCGACCCTCTTTCTACCACAGTGACATTCTCCTCTTCGCAGAACGAGGCATTCGTCATAAACAAGCATTTCGCATGTCCCCTAGCCATCTTGATGACATCGTCGATTTTTTCAAGGATGATCCTGTCTTTTTTTCAAGAGGAAACAAGCCTCAGGCCCCACCAAAGTATCAGATAGGGTTACTGGTCTACCGAATGGCTCATGGACATGACTGCAGGACATTAGATCGCGAGTTCGGGGTCTCAAGCGAGTTTTCCTTCCAATTGCTCTGTCCATTTTGCTAATTAGTTAGCCGGCACTGTATTCAAGTGGTGTGACCGGGCCCTCATTGCTATACTGAAAAAACGATCTTACTTCATCTCCTGGCCGTCCCCCACCGAAAGAATTGAAATCAAAGCTCGATTTCTCTCTGAATACTCAATTCCTCACTGCGTAGGCCTCATCGACGGCTATCATGTGAACCTCTCAACTGCTCCTGCTAGAGATGATGCAGGGGCTTATCATAGCCGCAAGGAGAGGTATGGCTTCAATGTCATGGCTATCGTCGATCATACAAAGCGTTTTCGATATATTCATTACGGCTATCCCGCTTCCAGCAGCGATCAACGAGTTCAGCGAGCTATCGAACCCCTTAACACGCCCTCTCAGTATTTCAGCAACCAGGAGTACCTCCTGGCTGATTCTGGCTTTACAGCATCGTCTGTCGTCGTACCAATGTTCAAAAAGAGTGCTGGCCAAGCGGTTCTTCGAGGTAAAACCGCGTATTTCAACTCTCGAGCCTCTGTCATGAGGGTAGGGGTCGAACATTCAATAGGTGTGTTAAAGGCTCGATGGACGATACTTCGATCAATGTCTATGAGACTTCGAACTAAAAGAGACGAAGCTATGGCTCACGCAATCATTGTAGCCTGTACAATTCTCCACAACATCCTCATAAACACCGACGAATATTACACCGAAGAAAATACTGGAAATTTACCAATTGAACCACTTCGAGATGACCTGCCTGCAGAGGAGGTAGCAGAGGACGATTTCTTAGGTGCTGGTCGTCTCAGGCCACACATGAGAAGACGTCATGAGTTGGTGGAGCAAATGTTAGCATTGGAGACAGAGGAAATCGACATAGACAACTTCATTTTATCATGAAAAAAGGTGAGTGGTTTCAACTACCTATCACTCTCCGACCAATTGCTCCACTCATCATATTCGGTGTGAACGTCTCCTTCCCCTTCTTCTCTGTCCCTGTGAGCTCTATCATACCTCTCCTCTGCATCTGCGATAGCCTGAACCCAGGAAACACGAAGTTCTACCGGTAGTCCTTGCTCTGCAGTGAGACGAGCTTGAGCCTCCTTCGATGTTATGACCAACCTCTCATTTTTAGCCCTTTCCTTCCTCTGTCTCTTCGAATCTTCTCTTTCTTCCTCTTGGATAGCTAGCTTACGCTTCTCTAGGCCTATCTCCTCCCTTCTGCTCGCAGCAATCCCCTCAAACAACCCCGCAATACCTCCAGCATTGTTTTTTCCTTCCCCCCTCCTGGACGATGTGTAAAGGCCTGTAAATCAGCTATACCCTGACCTTAGTGGCTATGCAGTCCATGTCACCGTGCCTGACGTACCTGCAGCTCGCTTGGTCAGCCTATGATCACTAAAACTGCGTTCCCTAGTCGCAGGACGTGTATTTTCGCTCTGAGTCGATGTATCTTCAGTTTGAGACTCTTGCTGGCCTAGGAAGTCATTCAATGACATCTGAGATGGTGATGGAGGCCTAGGAGAGTGTGGAGATCTCTCAGGAGAAGGAGAGGGGTGGTGAGAACCCCTCATAATCGTCTCGAGTGTGACATTCGAATTTCCGGTGGTACCTGTGCGAAGGGATTCTGTCCCGCCGTCTCTTTCGGCAAATATGGGGTCCACAGAGTCATATTCAGGACACTTCTTCAGTACAGTGGCTGCAGATCAGCTAAGGAAGCATAGGAGTGATGAACAGCCAGGAGACAGATGATACACAGGTCACAGGAGGTATTCGGGGAGAAGGGGAGAAGGGAGAGACGGGGACTCACCTTTAACCGTCTGTTCAGCTTGATTTATCTTCTCTGGATCCTCACTACCATCCACCATACTCTCGAATAAACCCTTCCCTGTGTGATTTAGCCAGTCACGGGCCTCTCGCCACCTTCTTAAGAGTTCACGAATCTAGAAGACATCAGCAGAGTTTTAGGGGGGGAGAAAAGGAAGGAAATCACACTTACCTTGTTTTGTATCTGATCAGTCGATCTTGTAGTTGGACATCCTGACTTGGACATCCACTCAGAGCATTCCCTAGCCATCCCCAGCTTCTTCTTACCCCCTAGGCCATGTTGATACTTCTTGAAGTTATCTCCCATAGCTAACCACTCAATAAGGTAGTCGAGCGAGCAGTATTGGCCGGTACCTTGATCTTTTGTCCAGCCTAAAGTTGCTGGGGGGTTGTCCTGACTATCCTCTTTGTCCCTGTTCCTCCTTTGCTGAGTTCTAGTAGATGGTTGCCGAGCAGTGGAGGGGATATGCAGAACCTACTGAAGTTAGCAGGGGTATGCGAAGGGGGTTTAACGACATATTTACAGGTGGTGACGGTGACCTCAAATTACCACCCCCCAAGGTGTCCATAGTATCAGCTTGAAGCTACAGCTCTCCTCTTTCAGATTCTTGGCTTTTTATCGCTTTAAAGTGTCTCTGTAAGAAGATACGATAACTCTACGGTGATGATGAAAACTCAACGGTCACTTTTCACCTGTGGTGATGTCGCGTTTGTTTGTCATCAAAATTACCCGAAGAGGAAAATTTTACGTCATTTTAACACGTGTTATTTTGGCGTATCAGAAATGAGCACCCCTAATAATACCATGTTCAACGCCAAAGTCGATGGACGGTCGAAGTGGAGCCCCGGGATCGGGATTTCTTTTTGGATTAATTACATAAAATGTATTCCGAGAAATTTCCATCTAGCCAAAATCTTGTCCGTGGTTTCTCTACGTCTTGCAAAACTATCATCCACCCCAATCATGTCGGGTTCACTCACTCATGTCCTCTTCGAGGGATCATCAGGTTATGCTCTATTCACAGTCAACATGCAAGAAGAAATCGCTGCAAAGTCAAAACAACTTCAAGATGCTATAGCAGATTACAACATTTTCTCTCGTATGGTTCAATTGGCTTCTTTCCTCCCCTTCACATCTGCCGCTCAAGCTTTAGAAAACGCCAACGATATCTCAGAAGGTGTACTTAACCCTCATCTTAAATCTTTATTGAATCTGATCGTCCCAAATGCTGCTGGGAAGGGAAACAAGAAACAATCTGGGGTGTTGTTAGGGGTTGCCGAACGTGGATTAGGTGGGGCCATTCAAGGAGAACTGGGTATATTATGTGATACGGGTGAAAGAGCTTTGGAATTGATAAGAGGAGTAAGGTTACATCAAGAGAAGATGTTAGTGAAAGGGGGGATGCAAAAGGGAGATGTGACTATCGCTCAATTAGGTTTGGGACATTCTTATTCGAGAGGAAAAGTAAAGGTTAGCATATCTTCTTGTTCCATGTACATCCTCTCCCATTCATGATACAAAAGTACGTAGTATGACATCGGCATCAAGCGGCCTTTTTGTCAATGCTACAAAGCACGTCTTTGACGCATTGACAAGGAGAGAACATTCAATGTGACCCCGCTAAACCCACAGTTCAACGTCAATCGATCAGATAACATGATCATCCAAGCTATCGCCCTCTCCGATCAACTAGATAAAGACCTCAACACCTTCTCCATGCGTGCCAGAGAATGGTACGGTTGGCATTTCCCCGAACTCTACAAACTCGTTCCCGAAGCACACCAATATGCACAGCTCGCTGTTCTGATCGGAGACCGAGCTTCACTATCCGAAGCGACTCTTGAAGAGATGCAAGAAATTTTAGATGACGATGAGGTTCGGGCGAAGAATGTTTTGGATGCTGCCAGAGCCAGTATGGGAAGCGATATCTCCGAGATTGATCTTATCAACATATCGAATTTCGCTGAGAGGGTGGTGAAACTTGCAGAGTATAGGAAGAGTCTGAGGAAGTATCTGGTGGAGAAGATGAATGTGGTCGCACCGAATTTATCGGCTCTGATAGGAGAGACGATCGCTGCTAGGTTGATTAGTCATGCGTGAGCCGCTTCCCTTCATTGTCCACTGACCGGTCCATGTTCCGTGAGCTCCGGGGAAGGTGGGGAGGGAGCAGCTCAGCTTTTCCTTGTTGTCGATCGTGGTCCAACTATGCAGTTTGCATCTTAGTATTGGAGCTGACTGACAGCGGCTCCTTGACAAACCTTGCAAAGTACCCCGCTTCCACCGTTCAAATTCTCGGTGCCGAAAAGGCTTTATTCCGCGCTCTCAAGACCAAAGGCAACACGCCCAAAGTAAGTTCCTCCTTAACGAGTACATTGCATCCGTTGATCATCAGTACGGTCTCATCTATCACTCTACATTCATCGGCCGTGCTGGCTCAAAACACAAAGGTCGTATCTCTCGTTTCCTCGCTAACAAATGTTCCATCGCCTGTCGGATAGACTGCTTCTCTGATGTCCCCACAAACCGATTCGGCGAGGCTCTGCGGGCACAGGTAGAAGAAAGATTGAACTTTTTCGAGACCGGTACACCGGTGTCTAAGAATACCGAAGCTATTCAGAAAGCTTTGAAAGCCATCGCAGCCGATCTGGACGATGAGGATGAGGACGATGATGAGATGGACATTGATGATGTGGAGGTGTCAGAGGTGAGTGTCTGTTGTCATTGTATCGACTCAGAAAGTCACGGTCCATGGGATTGAGACTCAGGAACCATGCTGATGGTCAGGCCGTGAAACAAGTAGCACGAGACCAGGCTGAAGCTGCTGCGCTCCGAGGGCCATTAGATCCCGAGCTGCAAAAGATCGCAGTGGCCATTCCTGGAGGCGCTGTCGCTTTGGGTGCTTTGACACCGAAAGAAAAGAAGGAGAAGAAAGAAAAGAAGCGAAAGTCTGAAGTCGGACTGGAGAATGAGAAGGAGAAGAAAGACAAGAAGGATAAGGATAAGAAACGAAAGTCTGAGGAAGTGGACGAGGATGAAGAGGAACGAAAACGGAGGAAAAAGGAAAAGAAGGAGAAGAAACGGGCTTCATTAGCTGCAGCAGACGTGTCAGTGGAGAAGGATAGCAAGAAAGAGAAGAAGAAGAAGCGCAAGTCCGAGGTGGAGTCATGAGAGAGAGGGGGTCTTCTTCTGACGTGGAGGGGACGTGCTCGTAGTAGAGGTTGATGTTGTGATTTCATGCCATATACTTTGACTGTCTACATATCAAGGACGCTACTCGAGCCTAACTCATCGTGCGTCGCGTCTCGGTTGACACCTCCACCGGCTTATCAAGCGATGAGCGATCGAGCGTGCTCTGTGCTTTGTGCTTTGTGATTGTTGTGTATGTGTAAGTATGTGTAAAACTCACGGGATGTCACGTCGGATGGTAGGAAACACGTCGCGACGTCGCGCTTGAAAGACGCGAAGAGGATCAATCTTTGGCTTTATTCGATCCCCACTTAGTGTCGGTTGACGCGTTTTCACTCAGGATCCAACTTTTGTCAAACTATTCAAAAAGCCTTTGCACCAATTTCCTCGTCCCCTTATCGTCTTCCCCTTGCGTATCACCCATAACATCTCAGCTCAGCTTGTATCGTTCTCTTTGATCAACTAGACTCGCTCATATCCTATCCATTGTTTCCTAGTGAGTATCATTCCTATTTGCTCTCGATCCCTTTCCCCCATTTGCTGACTCATAGATTCACCACACTCGTTTGACACGTCCCTCCTTCACATCATCTACCCGTCAAGATGGTCATGTGGATATACAAACGTGACGGCCGCAAAGAGCACGTAGCATTCGACAAAGTTACCGCTAGAATCAATAAACTATCATATGGTCTCGATCCCAACTTCATTGAGCCTGCCGAGATAACTCAAAAAGTCAGTACTTTACCTTGTACATCTTCCAAATTCAACTCGGTATGCGTGATCTCGCTGATTTTGTAGGTCATTCAAGGTATTCACACTGGTATCACCACTGTCGAACTCGACAATTTAGCAGCAGAAACAGCAGCATATCTCACTACTAAACATCCCGATTATGCTATCCTCGCCGCTCGTATTGCCATTTCCAATCTTCACAAAGAAACCAAGAAATCTTTCAGCGCAGTCGTACATGATCTTTACAGTTGGGTCAACCCCAAGACTGGTAAACATGCACCTATGATCGCCGACGAAGTCTATAAAGTAATCATGGACAACAAAGACACTTTAGACGCTGCTATCATCTACGACCGTGATTTCGCCTACAATTACTTTGGTTTCAAAACTCTCGAACGATCTTACCTTCTTCGTGTCAATGGGAAAATTGTCGAACGTCCTCAACATATGATCATGCGTGTCGCTGTTGGTATTCACGGTGATAACATTGATAAAGTTCTCGAAACTTACAATCTCATGTCTGAACGTTATTTCACTCATGCTTCCCCTACTGTAAGTTCACATAGCTATGGAATTTGTTGAGTTTGGCATAAAACTGATTAATAGTTATTCAATGCCGGTACACCTCATGCTCAAATGTCATCATGTTTCCTCGTCGCTATGAGGGATGACTCCATCGAAGGAATCTACGACACTTTGAAAACCTGCGCACAAATCTCAAAGACTGCAGGTGGTATCGGTCTTCATATTCACAATATCCGTGCCAAAGGTTCCTACATCGCAGGCACCAACGGTTATTCCAACGGTATCGTTCCCATGCTTCGAGCCTTCGACGCTACAGCTCGATACGTAGATCAAGGTGGTAACAAACGTCCTGGTGCATTTGCCATTTACCTCGAACCTTGGCATGCCGACATCTTCGATTTCCTCGATCTACGGAAGAATCATGGTAAAGAAGAAGTTCGTGCTCGTGATTTATTCTACGCCTTGTGGATCTCAGATTTGTTCATGAAACGAGTCGAGTCAGATGGAGATTGGACCCTCATGTGTCCTGCCGAATGTCCCGGTCTCGCCGATGTTCACTCTGAAGCTTTCGAAGAGTTATATGAAAGATACGAAAGAGAAGGTAAAGGTCGTAAAACCATCAAAGCTCAAAAACTTTGGTTCGCAATTCTCGAAGCTCAAACTGAAACTGGTGGACCTTTCATGCTATACAAAGATGCCGCCAATGCAAAATCGAATCAACAACATTTGGGAACTATCAAATCATCTAATCTCTGTACAGAGATTATCGAATATTCTGCTCCTGATGAAGTCGCCGTTTGTAACCTCGCATCTCTAGCATTACCCGCCTTTGTTGATATGGAACGCAGAGTGTACGATTTTAAGAAATTACATGAAATCACAAAAGTTGTTACTAAAAATCTCGATACCGTCATTTCTCGCAATTACTATCCCGTACCCGAAGCTCATCGATCAAACATGCGTCATCGTCCCGTCGGACTAGGTGTACAAGGTCTCGCCGATGCTTTTATGGCTTTACGTATGCCATTCGATTCTCCTGCCGCTCGAGAACTCAACATACAAATCTTTGAAACTATCTATCACGCAGCTCTGGAATCATCTTGCGAGATGGCACAGGAACGCGGAAAGTACGAAACGTACGAAGGTTCTCCTATTTCTCAAGGTAAACTTCAATTTGATTTATGGGGAAGGGTTCCTACCGATTTATGGGATTGGACAGAATTACGTGCCAATATCGCTAAACATGGAGTGAGGAATTCTCTATTGGTCGCTCCTATGCCAACAGCATCGACCTCTCAAATTCTAGGATGGAACGAATGTTTCGAACCTTACACTTCAATGTTGTATGCTCGTCGTGTATTATCTGGAGATTTCCAAGTAGTTTGTCCTTGGCTTTTACGTGATTTGATCAATCTCGGTTTATGGGACGATCATATGAAAAATCTCATCATAGCTGCTGGAGGTTCTATTCAAAATATACCAAGTATCCCAGCTGAGCTCAAGGCGATTTATAAGACTGTATGGGAGATTTCTCAAAAGGCCGTGATTGATTTGGCTGCTGATCGTGGAGCGTACATTGACCAGAGTGAGTGTTGTATATCAGGCTACTTACTATCTTCATCGTCTCTACCCTGACCCAATCCATTCGAATGCGTTAGTTCTAACGACGGATGGAAATGGATGATCGTCATGAAGTGGTACACTAAATGCTTTGAACATGACTGACGACCAGGTCAATCTCTCAATATTCACCTTGCCAACCCATCATTCTCTCAACTCACATCGATGCATTTCTACGGTTGGAAACGAGGTCTCAAAACCGGTCTTTATTATCTTCGTACCAAACCTTCAGCTCAAGCAATCCAATTCACCATAGACGCTTCAACTTTAAAACAAGCCAAAGCTCTTGCCACAGGTCCGACACCTCTTCCCGTGTCTAATGGTGATGTCGAATCTATCGTTACACCTCTGCGTCAAGTCAAAATCGCGACCACTGCGTCTACTGCACTTTCTGCACCTCCTTCTGCCACTTCGTTGAATAAACGACAAGATTCTCCTGGTCCGAGTGAAGAAGAAGAATTGACTTATGAAGAAGCTAAAAGGAGAGCAGAGGAAAGAGCAGAAGCAGCTTTACAATGTAGTATCGATAATAAAGATGCTTGTGTCATGTGTTCAGGTTAGAGTTGTTGTAATTTATTTCTTCTTTACTTTTTACTCTTTGATGGATTTCTTTACATGCATGTTGATGTTGATGTTGCTGTTTGCTTACGGTTTTGCTATTCGCTTTCGATGCTTAACTCTTCACTTTCCTCTCCCCTTTTCCATCTATTTTCACCATTTGACTATCTTTTCTCGTCTCTTCTCGTCATAGTGATAAGTACACTCAAACACGTATCTTGACACTCTGAAGTATCAACACATCCTCATCTCTGGTAATCGTTACATGAACAGCACTGGTCGAGGTGGGTAAGATGTCGACTGAACATTTGTTGGGGGATATGGGAGATATCCTCGAGGCTCTCATGGGGGTGGATAATGGACACAGGGATAAGTATGTTAATCTCATCTCTCTCTGAATTACATTCTTGTTGCTTCGACTGCTTCTTCTTCACATAAGTCTCAGCTGCTAGCTGCTCTGGTCCCTATTTCATGGTCACCCCATACATACGTCATGTCAAAGCCAATTACCGAGATTCTCAATCTTCGGACAGAGTCACATTCCACAGGTCATAACATCGATCTCCTCGATCTCGACTTCAGAACCTTCCCTCGGGGTCTGGCTCCCTGCTTGACAAACCACATTACGCCCGATGTTGCAAGTGTATGCCCACGAGCGACCTTATGAACCCACGCAATGAACGCACAACACTCTACCTCTTTTGACCTCATGGTCCCGACCATCTGATATCTCAACGGACGATATCATATCATCTTGTTACCTGATTAGTGTCACATCCAGTCTCTCCTCGTATCTGATTTATGCAGCTAGCCAGCTCATAATGTCATATATGAGACCCATGATCGTCTCAGCTCATGCCATACAATATCCCCAGTAGATGGAGGGCTTTAGAAGGGCGAATGGATGTCATTTCGAGATATCTCAATAAGGTCTCTGGCTTTAGGGAGTATATCATGGCGAAAGATGGAGCGTCTTGAGGTGACATGATGTCAGAGATAGCTGACTGATTCAGAGCTGAGAAACATCTCCAGAATCTAGCTACTGAACAACCTGGTCCGGTGTTATTACTTTTAGCTCAAATTGGTGCATTGGGTGTAGGAGGTTTCCAAGTTGATGTGAGTCATCTGTTTGTCTATCTTACTCCAGACATTTCCCTTCTCACACGTCTTGAATACCTCTTCACACTTGCTCCTCTCACCGCTGCTCATTTTATCACATTTGACTAGCTACCTTCACCCCCAACACACTGTGAAGGGGAAAGGTGGAAGGGCCTAGTTCGGCAACGTCAACCTTTTTGGTCTGGATCAGCTGTCTCCCTTCTTCAGTATGACATATCTACAATGTCGTTCCTCGCACTGACACAAAGCAACGTTTCCTCTGTCTACTTATTCTCCGCCGATTAGCTTTCAGTCGGCTACCTGACTTACACCTCAACCCTCAGACTCCTCACCCCACGGCACCGTTCGATTATATCACCGAAGAGGTCAGAGGGAGGATAGAGACTGTTTTATGTACTGGGTTGAAGGATGAGGTGAATGTTAGGATGAGAAAAGGTTTGGGGACATGTGCTGGGAAATGGGCACAAGCGAGTATGCTTCGGAAACGTAAGTCTTGGGGTTATCCTCACTTCTCAATGTCTATCTCTTCTTCTTGGTGCTTACCTTCAAACCTCATTCCATCAACTTGATTCCGAACCGTTCATTTTGCGCCTTGTCATAAGCGCCTGTTTCTCGGCTGAGGTCTTTTAGAACGAGCACTCCCAGCTCTAGACTCTACACGCTCGGTGCGGGCGTCGCTCACATTCAGGCCCGATGACTAGACTACCTCCCGTTTTGATCAGCCTACTCGGGGATCCGACACCCTTCCACCGCTTCACAACCTATCAAGTTATCGAAATTAACCCAACTCTACTTATCGACTCTCGAGGGGGAGTAATCAGATCTCCCGCTTTCCTTGGTCAAGTCCTCCAAGGCGGTCTTCATGATCCCAGCTATGACGTTCGTGCTCAAGCTATAAAAGCTACCACGGCCTCCCTCCTCTCTCAGGCTTTCTCAAGTTCACAGAAGATCGAATATGGGATATCTCTCGTTGCTGAGATATTCAAGGTGCGTCGTTCTCACCCCTCTTCAAACACCACAAGCATACATTACTACTCATACACAGCTCACAGTGAGAATGGGTCTGGCTGACATCCAGTCTTTACCTCATTTCCCACCTCCTATCATCGGTAAAGCTATACAACCTCTTATAGATCTAGCAATCTATTATCCAGATTTATGGTTATCACATCTCGATCAATGCTTGCCTTTCCTTCTTTCCACCATGGCATCTCCTGTCCAATATCCCACACCGATCGCACTATCTCGTTATGACCCGACTCAAATGGAATATGACGATTGGGTGGTAAGCTGCAAAGCCTCCACGGAAATCTTGCTCAGTCTTTTGGAAGTGCGCAAAGCTCAACTTCTGGCATGGCAAGACGCTCGTGTGGCGAAAGATCTGGTGGGGCTTTTGTTAGAGTGGCAAATCACCGCTTTAGGTCTGTTGGGAGATGATTGTACGACTTGGCTGGAGGCCGAAGTGGTGAGTATGAAAATTTGGTTGTTGATGGAGCTGATGAGTAGTTGGAAGATGACGATGAATATCCCGGAGAACCTGAGACTTCCTTGGATCGGTTATCGGGATTAGTGGGTGAGTCTATCGTATACCGTCCTCGATGTGTTGTGCTGATGTTCGAGGTGGTGAGTCGCGCTTTAAGTGCTATGATAGGAAACAATGGTCATACTCCAACCACAGTCCATCACTCCGCAATGGGCAGCTCAGGCGTAGCGTCTTCCTTTGATAAGTCACTGGAATGGCGATACATATTGTGTTGCTCACTGCAGCTCAAATCGACCGATAAGATAACATGAACTGAAGCTCAGGCGCGATTATCCTTCCTACACTACTTGAACACGTCAGAGTACTCCTCCCACGACCAGAATGGATCTGTCGCTATGGTGCACTTATGGGACTTTCGGTGGCGGCTGAAGGCTCCTCTCAGGTCAGTCTTGACCATTTATTATGTTATACACTTACCTTTCTTAGGCTATCATTCCGCAGATCCGAGACATAGTCAAGTATGTCCCACTCCATCTTCTCATTGTTTCCGCTGAGCCCCAGTCTCATCGGGCACACAGCTCATGACCCGCATCCCCGCGTTCGGTGGGCCTTTCTGCATTGCATAGGTCAAATGGCTGTCCATTGCAAGGTAAAGCACATGCTTAATTTTGGTCTACCGCCAGCTGATATGTAGAGACAAGTCCACAAGATGTACTCCGACCAGATCATGGAAAAATGTCTGGAAATGATGTCGGATCCTCAACCTCGGTGAGATGATTGGTTCAGTACACTGAGTCTGGCTGACACCAAGTCTCCGAGCACAATCCATAACATGTTTACACGTGTTCTTACAAGACGCTACGGCGGAACAGGTCATACCGTACTTGGATAGATTGGTCCCTGCTTTCCTGGAGGGTTATTCGAACGGTCCGTCCTATATTCAACGATGCACCATTGAGGCCCTCGGTGAGTTATCCCTCCTAATCCTTATGTCAGCTGACACGTAGGGGTTCTGGCTTTGTCAGTGGCAGAAGCATTCGAACCGCATTACCGTGCGTCACAGGTGCAAGTTGAGAACAGGCAAGACTGATATACAGATGATGTGATGGATATGTTACTTCAAGTGCTCAGCACAGCAACAGAAGACGATAAGACGATCGTTCTCGAAGTCCTGAACAGTGCTACTACTATAGGTTTGGCAGTGGGAAAGCGAGTTTTCGTCACGGACGCCGCTAGGTTGGCGGCTCTGATGTTGGCCATTCAGAATCAGATTACGGATGTTGGGGATCCCAGAGGGACAGAGCTAGCAAAAGGTGAGTGTATTTAAGTTCCTACGTCCCTAAAACCCTCAACCTCAAGCTTTTCCGTAAGCAATGAACGAGAAAAGAAGAGGTGAAAGGTGTTATCGAAAGTGCAAGGGGATGATGCTTATTATGCAGCTTGGAGGAGAATCTCCGCAATACTCGAGGATGACTTCAACCCTTTTTTACCCTTCATCATCCCGCCCCTTATCCGAGCAGCCGAATTCAGACCTCCTCCACGTGAAACTAAAAAGTCTCGTGAGTGTTTACCTCCTATACTGTTGCGAATGTTGGGCGACCTCTGATGGTCAGTGAGTGGTGAAGACGAGGACGGTGGTCCTGAAGACCCTGACGTCATTTATACTGCCGAACTAGAAGAGAAAGCTATTGCTTTTGAGAATTTGGCAGCGTATGCGATCAACACCAAGGGTGCGTTCGTGCCCTGGCTCGAGAAATGTATGTTCTTAGGTGTGGATGCTTTATCTTTTCAGTATTCAGAAGATGTCCGAGAGGTGAGTCAATCCGCTATTCTGTCATACCACATTTATCTCCTCATTTCGATTTTCAAAATACAGAGCGATACAGAATGATACGAGTGGAACAGTGCTAATCTCAGTCTGCCGCTTTGTGAGTTCCGTCTCAAGTTCAGTGTGAGAATCCGGATAATTTCGACTCCTGATTCTCAGTCTCATTCCCGGCTTATTACAAACGGCCAAAGACGAAGCTCGTATCCCCATTCCGAACGTGCTCGAAAGTATCTTCTTGGGACTTTTAAATACTATCGATCAAGAACAAGATAACCTTTACATACCCACTTTGTTCAAATCATTTGCCGATTCCGTCCGTGTCATTGGCATTCCCCTTCCACTCAATCTCGTCCATCGATTCTTCGACGTGGCTCAACGACGTGCAAACATTTGGTTGAAAGAACGAATGGAAAGGAAGGTTTTGAGACAAAGTGGAGAGATAGATGAAGGTGATAAACAATTCATGATCACTGAAGAAAAAGAAGAATCGATTTGTCTTGATAAAGTTGATGAAGCTGCGTTAGCAGTTCAAAAGACTTTGATGATGCAGAGTGAACAGCCGGAGAGTAAGGGGTTGATGAAGATGTTTGGAGATTTGTGTGTTACGACACATGAAGCTAGACAGTATGAAGGTCTTTTCAATCAACAATGAGGGATGGTCTGTGCTTTCGAATGAGATATACGTATATCATGACTGGTTAGGTCCATGGGAATAGTTACTCGAGTGATGATGTTAACGATGATGAGATGATGACTTGAAGAACAAGATTTGGTACATATACTTTCTTGTATGTTGTTTAATAAATGCATTGCATGGTATCATCCTCAGGATGGTTTAGAGGTTTAAGATAGTAAACCGTGTTGTTGGAGATAATCAGAGATGATAGCTACAGCTCCGGCAACATCAACTTGATCTGTCCTAATGTGTATCTCGGGAGATACGGGGGGTTCGTACGGTGCTGATATACCTGTGAAGTCTGAGAGGAGTTAGCAAACTTTATTGTTTCATTCGTTCAATCTTCCTGAGAAAAGCGGAGCTGAGTTATATTCCTACACCCTTGCCCCGTCCCACATCTTTAGCATTTATGAGTACTAAGGAAGTATCCTCAACCCAAGCCGGATATCTCTAAAGTACACATCAAGCTAAACCAGACAATTCAAATGACGAAAGATCTCACGAAATCCAAGATATTTCGGAAATCTTCCAAAACGTCTCCAGATACGATCACAAGTGAAGATCACAACTTGAAATGAAAGGAGATGAATGAATGAATGAATGAATGAGAAAGAAAGAAAGAAGTGGACGAAAAAAAAAACAACGATGACATACCTTTTATAACACCCTCCCTAGCTTTCTTATACAAACCTTTTGGATCCCTACTTTCCACCACATCCAAAGGAGCGTCAACAAATACTTCTATAAAAGGTATTTTAGGAGAATGATCTTGGTGTAATTCTCTAGCTAATTGACGATCGGAAATGTATGGTGAAATGAATGCTGTTATTGATATAGAACATGATAATGAGAAGAGGAGTGATACGTGAGAAATACGACGGATCTGAGGTTGATCAGTGATTTTCTCTTTTTTTGTATTTTTGTATTTTTTTTAATCGTTCTTCATTTATCCTGTCTGGTATTCTTTCTTTTTTGATTGGAAAACTTGGAATATTTATTTTCATCATATTGATGATTTGTTTAAAAAAAGGGATCTTTTTTCCCTTTATTTTACTTTTCAAAAGTATCAAGTTGGTAGTCAAACTTCAATTTCCCCATGTGTCCGAAATGAACTTGATCTCATACGTTTCTCTCGAAACTTTGAACAACACTTGGCGGCCTTGGCTGTGATATCTTTCCTCGACGAGATTACCCAATTTCCATAAACATGGAATGGGAGATCAGAGTAGAGAAGAGAAGAAGAGAAAAGTATAGAGATTCAAGGGAGGGAAGATGATAGTTGAAGAAGAAAAAGAAATATGGACACGGAAAAACAAACTCACATTCTCTACCCTACTAGCAGGATCGAATCCTAAATCTTTATTCAGACCAAAACGTATATTATCACCATCTAACCTATATGCGTGTAAACCTTTATGAAGTAAATGTTGTTCTAATGCCGTTGCGATGGTGGACTGAATGTTAAACTAAACCCTTTCAACTTGTCCCCCTTCTCATGGCATTTCATCTGTTTCCATGGCACTTATCTTGATTATCTCATAGTTTGTCTTGATTCCAACATGATGACAGGAATCTCACCAGCATATCGGAATGAAATATATCGTGTTTATGAGCGGAATGAGTGAATGATGAGCGGAATGGAGGGGATGTCAGAGATAGAAGAAGGAAGAGTAGTAGTAAACCCACCTTGCCACTCGCACTCAAACCGGTCAACCATACAGTCGCCCCTTTCTGTTTCAACAACCCAGATCTCTCTTCCTCACTCACAGCACCAGGGTGGAAAGTGATGTTCGTTGCCATTCTACTACGTCTTCTCGCAGTCAGCTGTTTCGATGAGGCCAGAGACGAGACGAAGACCCTTTATATATACAGAAACCTCGGGAAAAGGCACCAAAAAGAGATGTCACGCCATCGATAAGCGAACATTTATCTGGAATCTAATCTTCCATAAAACACATTGATGCATCCGATATTCCATATACCTTACCCACCACATCAACATCACATCGTCTCCAATCTCGATAGATCTACACACACAAAGAGGCTGATATACGAATAGATGGATATAAGAGTATGCATCAAAACATGCGATGATGCCCAGGGTCATCCTTCAAACCCTCGCCCACCGCCTGTGGTATTCCCACTCGCATACGTCCTGAGATCAGCATCAGGCCGAGACATCATCGTAATTCGCCATGGCTCAAGCGACCACAGCACTGATGACAAATTTGTCATATCACAATTCCATGAACCCACAGGTAAGCATGAAAGTGATTGATCATCAACGGGTCAGGCGAGAACGCCGCAAGGTAGCGAGACAGACTTTTACTCACTTGCGCCCACCGCTAAACGGTCTCGGAGGCGGAAACATCCCTTTCATCGGGAATGTCCAATTCCCCACCACAGCAGGCGGCTCAGACGCATCTTCCTCTTCTCCATATCCATTCAACTGATTCCCATTGACCCCACTGGTAGCATTTGTCACTATCGGCGGAGCTAGAGAAGCTCGATTAGCCGCCGGTGACAAACCTGGGGGAGGTGGAGGAGGGGCAAAGACCGTCCCTGCTGGAGCTGGTCGACGCCCTTGAGGGGTAGGAGACGCCGGTGCTTGTCGGGGAGGAGGGGGAACGGCGCGACTAGCCGGGCTAGGACCAGGTGGTGGTGGTGGAGGCGTCATCCGTGCTGGACTTGCACCAGGAGGAGCAGGGGGAGGGTTGGAGGGTGCTCTGGGACGAGAAGCCGCCAAAATGGCTGCCGCTGCTGGACTTCGACCGGAAGGAAGAGGGGGAGCATCTTCGTCGTCTTCATCGTCGATCGGTGCTGTAGGTGGAGGAATACGAGGTGGTAGCTGACGCGCAGCCGGAGGAAGAGGTGGAGGGGCTGGAGGAGTGGGAGAGGGGGCATTCAAGGGTGTGGGCCGATGTGGAGGAGATGGTGCGAAACTGTTATTTGACGCAGACGGGGGTATCGGTGGTGGTAGCGTCCGAGATGGTGGACCAGCAGAGGCTGGACGGGAAGGTAACGTTGGGGCACCGGTGGGACGTGGAGGAGGGGGAGGAGCACGCTGATAAAGTCAGTATGTGGCCTGTGAGGTGACGAGAAACGTACCGGAGGAGCACCAGGAGGGGGCGGGGGAGGAGGGACGGTTCTCTGCACTTAGTCAGCTTGTCTCTGAAAGGTCAAGCCTCGAGTAAGATATGCAAGAACATGGCCAAGCTTGAAAGCACCCACCCCTGCTGAGGCGCTCGCCGGACGTTTTGGCAACAAAGGCGCTCGATTCGGTAATGGTGGAGGAGCCAGATGCCCATTTGGCCTTGGAGGTGGAGCGGGTGGGGCGGCCCTTGCTGGCGGTGCCGGCGGTACAGAGGGAGCTGCTCGAGGTGGCGCAGGAGGAGCTTGAGGAGGAGCGGGAGGCGTAGAGCGGTACGGCGCCGGTGGTGCTCTTGGGGGAGCTGGCGGAGCAGCAGGAGGTGGGGGGACTGGGGGTGCCCGAGCCGGCGGAGGTGGGATTGGAGCGGCAGGTGCACTGCTATGTCAGCTGTGAACGATCTGCATATAGCAGCTTACCTTCTCGCAGGCGGTCCTGGTGGTGGTGGAGGGGGCGCTGGAGGCGGAGGTGGACCTCTGCTCGGAGGACCGGGGGGTGGAGGAGGAGCAGGGGGAGCTGTGGTCGGTCTAGGCGGAGCAGGTGCAGGTGCAGGCGGAGGCGGACCGGAATGTCTAGGGGCTGATTTTGGTACAGGAGGAGCAGAAGGAATAGAAGGCGGTCTTGCTAGAGTGGAAGCACCTTCTGAAATTGTCAGTCTGGATCTTCCATAAGGAGAGATCTCACGATTGCCAGTCTTCCTCAATGTCGGTATACCTCCTGCAAATAGTCCAGCGAGCTGTTGAGCAGGTCCACCGCTCGGTGGCGCAGGCGCCGAAGAGGGACCAGGAGAGGAGCCTGCAGAGGGTACGGGAGGTGCTCTGACTGGAGCTCCTCCTCCTCCGCCGCCGCCACCACCACCACCACCGCTGGAGACTCGACCATCGACAAGTGGGGAAGATCTATCATTTGTGACTGCTTTTCGAAGCCCTTTGCCGGCTGTTCGTCAGCTCAACCTCTTGTAATATTCTATTGGTTTGATATACGTACATTGAATTTGATTGAGCAAAGCAGCATTCATGTTGCGTGTGGGTATGAAAGAGAAAAAGCCAAGAGATGACGCAGAGACGTTGCACTGCCGTGGGATCTTGGTGCGGGATAAATTGGAATAAAGAGGGGACGATTATATTCCCTTCAGCTCACTCGCCTCTGACGTCGCTCTTACTTCGTTCCCTACAACCTCTTATCAAACCTGGTGACAAGTAATCATGAGCGGCAGCATAAATTTCTCTCCTTGTATGTCTTCGTTTGCCTCCCCAACAACCGATCTCTCTCGCTGATGTGACAGATCAACCGCCTCCTGACGTCCCATCGACAGATCCTCCATCCGACTCCAATTCTCTTCTAGGTGGCAGGGGTAAAGGAAAAGCCAAACGACCTTGGTTCAATCGGTTAGTACTTCTTCTCTTCACATACAATATCCTGTGTGTCTCTCAAACATTACCAGTACGCTGATTGATAGCGACGCATCATACGCCAACACATACCAATCCGGTGGTAATCTCTCCGACCCATCTTCCGTCCCTCAAGCATATACAAATGATCCCGAATCTTCAGCATATGCCGGAGGGTCGGGTATGAATGGTTCAGCCAGTGAAGATAGGGCGAACGCTTGGGAGAGTAGGTTTGGTTGGAGGGTAGATGTGATGGCTGCTGCTACGTATCTCGGAGGACCTATAACGGGTATGTCCGATTTGGTCTTCTGAGAAGAGAGAAGTGACTTATGGGTCTAGCATTAACATTTCTGATATTGGAGACGCAGAATGATTATGTTCGATTTCATGGTGAGTTGCATCACCATCCTTCCATTACTTTTGCACATCACTTGACAACTCGTACTCTTCGTCGTCGGAGCTCTGAAATAGGTCAGCCTCGTGGACACCAGTTCGGGCTCGGTCATTATATCTTTCTCTAACCTCGTCAAGGGTTTCTGGAATTGAGTGTATGCTCGAGATAACGAATGGAGAATCTAATGGAACAATGCTTATTATAAGCCTATCAATCAGCCCTTCTCACAACCCCACTGCTTGCCCTTCTCCTTCTATTCAACCTCGTTATCCGTCTTCCCACATTTCTCCGAGTTCTTCTCATCTTGGGATCGATATGTGTTACCCTCTACGCTTCATTCAGAGCGTGGAAAGATGCTCAAGAGGGATTGGGAAGATATTGGTTGCCATATATTGGAGAAATTGCCGAGAAATGGGTAAACGAGGAGTAATTGAAGGGAAGGACATTGTGATGTATACTCTTTGCATAGGACGAGTTGGAGTAGTGCGTTCGTTTGTAGATGTCAATTGCTTTTGCTCTGCATTTGAAAATACAAATAGACGGTTTGATGGTTCATCTCAGTACGAATGTCTGGAGCCATAGTCGTCGGGCGAATCGTGCTTGCTTTCCAAACGCCTTCCCCCGTCGCTTTTCCGTTCTGTCCCGTCCTTTCTCATCCTTGACTCTTGACTTATCCTTGACACTCGCTGTAACTTACACGAAAATCATCTTGCCTATACTCTGTGTGTACTGATTTCCACCTGCAACCGAAATACCTAACTCGTTCACTCGACCCGATTCTGTGATGTCTCCTCTGCCTCTGTGGAAGTCGCAGTTCAATCATCCCAACTTGCTCGCCTAAGTATATCCTCAGTGCCTAAGTTGTCGCAACGGACATGTCATCCAGATGGTCAAACGAGTTCAACATGGTTTGTCTTTCTCTCTCTAATGTCACTTTCCATTCAAACTACAGACTACATTCTCAAGCCATGACAACAACTTGTTCTTTCTGCATCACAACTTGCCCTAGGCTACCAAAATTCTGATCTCAGATTATCTACAACATCCGACATCGACATCTACTCCGATTCATCCTCCTAATCCTATCTTTCATATGTCTTCTAGGTCTTCTCACATTCCATCTCCCCCCTCCGTCATTCCTTCCCTCTCCGAACTCACACTACCATCCTATATCTCCATTCCGAGTTCCCCCTACACTCTTCCGACCTCCTCCAGATCCATCACGACCGACATTTTTATCACCTCCCTTGGCACCGAAAAAGAATGGGATGGTCGTCCCTAATTCTGTACATTATGTGTACGGTTTGAAACCTGTCAAAGAGGGAGAGAAAGTACCGGAATTACCTTACTATGCGTATTTGGCAATGAAGAGTGCTTTGATGGTTTTGAAGCCAGAGAAAATGTATTTGTGAGTTTTTTTTATCGTTCTACACTTGACTCTGTTCTCGACCATCTTAATTTACTCATACTCCAGTCTCTTTCACTTGGAGTCATGCCATTGTGTTCAATGCCCATAGTCCTAGGGCGACTAGACAGTCCAATAACAAATACGACATTGACATTGGTGAAAGAGTATCTAAAACACCCCCAAAGTACAACTAGGCCTACTTTCGTACTTCACTTCATCAAGTATCATTTCAAATAATATCAGACTTAGAGGAGAGAAGTGGAATGAAAAACCATCTAACCCTTCAGTCACTACATCAATTTACCCACTGGACCATGGTGGGATCTAATATCCCCTCATTTAACCTTAACACCAACTATCGTCCCTTATTCCGTATTCGGTAATGAGTTGAATCATTTCGCCCACCAAGCGGATATCTTACGTTTAATGATAATGAAACATATGGGTGGTATATATTTAGATATAGATATGTTCATGTGAGTACTTCGGTTTTTTCTTCTTTTTTTCTTCCTTATTTATAGAGATGATAGAGAAATGGGACCATGTTGAAGAGTTGTTAACGGGGATAGTATCAAGCCTTTCGACGATTTAATGTACGAATCAACTACATTAGCAATGGAAATGTCTCCAGATAGTAGAAGAGATAAACTTGATCCTACAGGTTTATGTAACGCTGTTATAGTTTCTGAACCAGGATCGGTTTTTATAAATAGATGGTTAACTTCTTATGATACTTTTAATCAGGATTCTTGGGCTAGACATAGTGTTGAAATTCCTTGGGTGGGTTTTTTTCTTTTTCGTATATTCGTTTTCTCATGTCATATTTCCGCATATGATACTTGGTTACTGGAGTACCGGCATTACACTCATTATCTCTCTTTATCGTCGGTTCAGTTTATATATCTTCTTCTGGATCGAATGATTCAGGAAATGCTGACTTTGGAAGGAAATTGCTAGACGTTATCCGGACGAAATTCAAGTACTCAACCATAAAGCTTTTTTCTGGCCTATGTGGCATGGTGATGAAGTTCAAAGGGTTCATGAACGTAACGAATATGATTTCTGGGGTTCTGGACAATATGCGTGAGTCTTTCCATCTACCTCAGATCAACCTCCCCTTTTCTCTTTCTCTACTTGTTCCTGATATAGAAACCGGAACGGCGGGGGACCAATTTGGCTTGGCGTCCCGGTTTCTACACTCGCCGTCATGATGTTTTTAAAACACGCGATTTGCCAGTATGCACCGTTTCCCTGTGCAATATTGCATCTCAGTGATTGTGTCCCCGTGAATGGAGACGTAGGGTGATGATAATGGACGTTGGCTGAAGAAAACAGTTATCACGCTTGGGAAAGTTTAGCTATGAAATATTTATCCGTCTTATCACCTGAAAATATCCAAACGGAGGACACATCGTTTCATCGGCTCTTGAGACCTTTCGTAGGACCAGAGGATGATGAGGTGTATCGTTCGTGGCGTGGTAGCTAGGATATGAAAGTTTAGCATATATGCATTCATCTCAATACCAGAACTGATTCGGACTTGATATTTGGTTTTTTGTGATTTATGTCATGTTTATCCTGGAGTTGAAAAGATTTCGTCGATATGTTGGAAGGATGACAGTTGACGGAGGAGTCCTTTTTTGTGAATGACCTTTTACTCCGATAGAGAAATAATGACAGAAGAGAGTTGATGAATGAAGTAAACTTCAAACCAATCGACGTTGTCCCGATCGGACAGCTTGGGTCCATTGATCTTCCTTCTCCTCACTCGACGGCGTGACCGATAAAACAGTTTTTACAGCTGGTTCAGTCATGTTCACATTCGATATGACCTGATCAATCCTCCTAATAGTCCCATCGATCAACCTTTCTCTCAAACTTTCACTTCTGGCATTCTCACCACCTAACAATTTCATCTCATTTCTCTTTTCAGAAACTTCCAAAACCTCTTCTTCCCCATTCCCATCTCCCTCTTGATTCTCTGTCTCGACTGAAGAATCTGAATGTCGTGAGACTTTCCCCAGAGCGGCTTCTGCCTCTCGTACGAGTGTTTCTAAACTTTCACGTTGATGTAGAGATTCTAATAATTTACTAAGCTCTTCCGCCTCTTTTTTCATTTGATCCGCTTGTTGTTGGAATTTCTCAGGTGGGATATCTTTATTTATTTGAGATTTCCATGAATTACCTTTCATCGATTTTGATCCGTCATTCCGAGCCAGGTCAAAGGGTCGAGATGTGGATGAGGAGGATGAGATAGAAGAGGTAGAGGTGAGAAGAAGAGATGAAAGTTCATCTTTTATCAAACGGGCAGTACCAACACCACGATAACCGAAAGACGTGTATATTTGAATTATCGAACATCCCGCATGAGCGAATGATAAAGCGTCCGAAGCTGTAGATATTCCACCGCAACCGATTATGGGTATTGAGGGAGGTAAGAGGGGACGTAAGGTACGGACAGCCTGAAGTGCGTAGGGGAGTAATGGGGGTCCGGATAGACCACCGGTTTCAGAGGCGTTGGCTGAGGGTCAGACTTCAGATTCCATTGTATGATAAGTTATTCCATGACCTTTCGTTGTTTGTATGTCAGACGAACGCTTCTGTACTTGTTTGACACTTTGAAGGGGTGAGGGGAATTCTTTCATGAGAATGATGAGACAAAGTTCAGACTCCACTCACAAGATTTCAATCCCAAACCTTCTCGTCTGATAGTGGTATTGGAAACGATAACACCGTCCACACCTGAACTTCTTACAGCACTAGCCACATCCGCTAATTCATCCTCGTTCAAATCACAAGCCACTTTCACTGCGATTTTAGGAAGACCATCCACCATAATCTTGTTTCTCTCCACTACGACATCATCCAACAACCTCTTCAATATCTCCCTCCCTTGTAAAGCTCTTAAACCTGGAGTGTTGGGGGACGACACGTTGATCACTACCACATCCGCATATGGACCTAGAGTTCTAACTCCTCGTACGTAATCTTCATTAGAATCTGCTGCAGAAGTCTTATTCTTGCCCAGATTGACAGCGAGGATATGACCCGGTCGAAGAGAACGTGGTAGACCAGATGGGGGAAGAAGGTTGGAAGGGAGTGGAGAAGGGAAGTAAGATGGGTGAGATTGAGCAAAGGAAATGAGACGGGAACGGAGGTTGAACAGTGCTTGGCCATGGCCTAGCGAGTTGAACCCGTAGCGGTTTACAGCGGCGGAATCTTCTGTCAATCTGAAGAATCGAGGTTTGGGGTTTCCAGGCTGACGAGAGTTAGAGATACCTCCCTAATATATTGAGGCGAGTTTTTGAGTGATTTATACCAGTAGTATTGGTTGTCGAGTGATCAACAAGGTAGGTAGGAGGAAGAACAAGAGGAAGAGGATGAAGAAGTGTCAGAGTCAGCTGAGATTTGACTCACTTGAGGTTCCGGTGTGATACTTCCTACCTCCACATACCCAAAACCCAAATCAAACAACCCATCTATAGCCTCGGCATCTTTATCGAAACCCGCCGCTATCCCAATAGGATTCTTGAGTGGTATCCCAAAAATCTAAGAGCTATCAGCTTTCGCTCTCACGACAAGTTACGCATCTCACCTCCGCTTCCAGTTCCTTCCCGTCAACACCCATATCCCTAGGTCGGGCCCATTTCGGTAGTGACAGTAGTCTGATAGCGAGCTTGTGACCTGTCTCGGGGTCGATCAGTCTTGCAAGGGGCATCATCACATGTTCATGCATTAAAGACCTCGAGTCGTAGTAATAAGCCACCAGAGCCACGCTTGTTCCCAGAAGAAGAGTGGTAGAGATGAACCTCCTGGGGACGGAGGATGACGCATGACGGGTGGAAGTTGTCTTGATGTGAGGTCTTCTCAATGGCAGAGGAGAATAAAGGTAGTTTCTGGTGTGTGACCCGGCGTGGCCGAGCGATAGTCTGGGTACCATGGTAAGATACGGAATGTCAAGAACTTAGGAGAAAGGTCAAATATCGGCAGAGCAGGTTCGAAGACGGAGATAGAGTCACTGTCCGCTCCCCACTACTCCCCTCCTGCCCACTACTCTGCCAGCAAGGTCCCCCTCTATCACGTCACTATGCATTCCAACGCGCTCCCCAGTCGACCTCAGTAGGGACACTCGTATAGGTAGTGGTCATCTCTCAAGAGCTGCGGCTTACACTTTGGTGGGGAAGGCGAGATCGGCGGTGAAGAGTAGTAAAGACCTTCTGCTTGCCATCACTTGTCCAACTACTCGTATCCCTCCTTTCATCTCACCCCGCAGCCATACACCACAGCTTACTAGACACTTCTTTCCTTGTTCCTCCACCCTATACCTCTCTTCTCTAGCTACGTTATGACAAGACTCAATAGACCCCCAATAATCAACATGATCTCCTTCACCACCGCACTTCTCTTCCTCGCCCTCACACTTTTTCCCCTCGCCGCGTTGGCAGATGATCCGGAAGTCACAGTCACACGATTCGACAATCTTCCCAGTCGGCTCTTTTACTTTGAAGATACCCCTGTATGTTCTTCTTCTCTGTGGTCATCATCACATCACTGACTCTCAGGTCATCCTCATGCAAGACCCCGTCACACTGACCGTGTACCGTTCACCCGACGAAGGCAAGACTTGGGAAGAAGTGACCGGTATAGAAGAAGCCCTTCGTCTCGTTCCTCATCCTCACAACAATGAAATGGCTTTCATTCTCGGCCGGTCGACGACACACTGGGTCACTTACAATCGTGGTGTCACCTGGCAATCCTTCACCACTCCTCGCGAAGCCAGTCTTATCGGCCAAACCCTAGCTTTTCACGCAGAAGAACATGGTTGGATATTATTCCAAGGCGTGGCCTGTGAAGACACCGGAAGTGGGAAATGGGGTGGTGGAAAGACTTGCTGGGACGAAACGTATTACACCTCGGACGCATTCCGTACGGAAGCACAACTGCTCCTCGCTCAAACGTCCCAATGTCTCTTCGCCCGATCTTCACCAGCGTTCGTCAATGCTCCCCGAGAAAGAGTCCTCTGTGTGGCTTTTGATCAGAGTATGAAACCTGGGAGCGGTGGGATACACAGCTACAAGGAAAGCCGTCTTTACGCTTCGGATGATTGGTTTGCAACGAAGAAATATGTCGATTTGGGCATCGGCAAGAAAGCTCGTGGAGTTGTCGGTCTTGGTGTGGTCAGCAAATTCATGGTTGCTGCTCTCAGGGTATTCGAGGGTGCCGGAGTCGACATTTCTGCCAGAGCAAAAGGAGGTGATCCTATGCAACTCTACGTTTCGACCGACGGTTCCACTTGGCGACAGGCAAAATTCCCTCACTCGGCCATGCCTGATCTACGAGAAAACGCCTACACTGTTGTTGAATCTACCACTCATTCCATCGCTGTGGATATTCTCACTTCACCCTCGGCCAACATAGGAACACTCTTCGTCTCGTCAGATGAGGGCACGTATTTTGTCGAGGCGCTGCCAGATACGAATCGGAACGAATATGGTATAGTTGACTTCGAAGAACTTGTCGGTCTGGATGGTGTAGGCATTGCAAATGTTGTCTCTAACCGTGAAGAGGTAGTTGGATGGGGAGAGGCGAAGAAGATCAAAAGTGTCATTACCTACGATGATGGTTCAAGATGGAGACCTATCGAGGCACCAGAGACAAATATCAATGGTGATGATTGGTCATGCGATCGCACGAACACCACAGCTTGTGCCCTGCATGTTCATTCCGTGACTGTTCCCCATAATTATGGCAGGGTGTTCTCCTCAACGGCACCGGGCTTCGTCATGGCGGTGGGATCAGTAGGAGAATATCTACTTCCTTATGGTCAGTGCGAAGTAGAGTACTATTGAAAGAGCCTTTTGAGCTGATTAGAGTAGAAGACTGCGACACTTTCCTCTCCACCGATGCTGGTCTCACATGGAGGGTCATTCAAGAGGGTGCACACAAGTACGAGTTCGGAGACCAAGGCAGTGTACTTGTCATCGCCGATGATGAGGAAGCCACTGATCACGTACACTATTCTTACGATGGTGGCGCTACCTGGACCCAGCTCGATCTCGGAGTCACCGTCCGCACCTTGCTTCTCACAACCATTCCAGACTCGACTTCTCAGAAATTCCTTCTCTTAGGCTCTTCGTCACGCCGCGACTCGGATGGTGGACGACACGCCATGATCTTCCTCGACTTTGCCCCTCTGCGACACCGACAATGCACAGATGACGACTTTGAGCGATGGTACGCTCGGAGTGAAGTGGGTGAGGAATGTCTCATGGGTCACAAGCAATGGTACAAGCGGAGAAAACTTGATGCGTTGTGTTACGTGGGGCATAAATTTGAAGATCCTGTCGGTCATGAGGAAAATTGCCCTTGTACTGATAAAGATTACGAGTGGTGAGTCTGTCGCGAGCTTCTTAGACATACAGCTGACGATACTCAGCGACTTCAACTACGTCCGCTCATGTCACGAGTGCGTTCCAGTCGGTCCAGAGGCTGTACCCGCTGGCACATGCGCAAAACAGGACGACCAATATCTCGGCTCGTCAGGCTACCGACTAATCCCTGGGAACACATGCGATCGAGAGTCTGGCGTTAAGAAAGACGAACCAGTGATGAAAGATTGTTCGTCGGCCCGACCTGAGAATGGTCAAGCGAGTCACGTTGTGCATGATTTCTCATCCGAGATTGTGCAAAGCGCATACTTCCCTCAATCTCAGGTCGTACTGTTGCAGCTGGCCGATTCCACAGTCTGGCAGTCTGTCAACGAAGGTTTCTCTTGGAAACAACTCTACCCCGACGATACGTTCCTTGGACTCATGATGCATGCCTTCAGTCCTGAACGTGCATATCTTCTCACCAACACTCGAAAGATATACTACACCACCGACACTGGTCGATCGTGGTACACCATCACTCCTCCGATGGATCCCAACAATCTCGGTATCACCCTTCTCGATTTCCATCCGACCAAACCTGATTGGCTCATCTTCACTGGCTCCACCGACTGCGGTTCAGCCGTATCAACCAAATGTCGAGCAGTGGCGTATTATTCCACTGATCATGGTCGACGGTGGAAGAAGATAGAAGAATACGTACGAAGCTGTGTGTGGGCACGAGACGAGAGACTCAAGATTGACGAACGTGAAATCATCTGCGAGTCTTATCGGGACAAGAAAGGGTCTCAACTGTCGGGTGAATACAATCCTGTGGAATTCATCGCTGGATCGAACTATTATTCCAAGAAAAAGAAACTGTTCGACTCAGTCGTGGGATTCGCAAGTTTCTCCGAATACCTACTTGTAGCCCAGTTGAACGAAGCCGCCGGGACATTGACATTGCAAGTATCTTTGGATGGATATCACTTTGCAGAAGGACAATTCCCTCCCACCATGAGAATCGAGAATCGAGCTTATACGATACTTGAAAGTAGTACCGATAGCGTATTCTTGCATCTCACCATGAACAGCGCTCAAAATAAAGAATGGGGTCATATTTTCAAAAGCAACTCGAACGGGACATATTACGGTTTATCAGCGGAACATGTCAATCGGAACTCTGCTGGCTATGTTGATTTTGAGAAAATGACAGGATTAGATGGAATAGCAGTGATCAACATAGTTTCTAACCCTACAGAAGCAGATACGACAGGTCGAAAGAAAATACAAACTCGTATCACTCATAACGACGGTGGAACGTGGAAACCGATGAATCCACCACCTCTTGATTCACTCGGAGAAGAGTATGACTGTCATTCTACCTCATGTTCTCTTCAAATACATGGGTACACCGAACGAAGAGATCCTCGTGCGACTTATTCATCTCCCTCAGCGGTGGGACTCATGTTAGCTGTTGGGAACGTAGGAGAGGAATTAGCACCGTATACCGATTCGGATATCTTCTTAACTCGTGATGGTGGTTTCACTTGGGAAGAAGTACATAAAGATGCTCATATGTGGGAATTTGGAGATTCAGGTAGTATCATCGTTTTGGTCAATGATGAAGAAGCGGTGGATCATGTTGTGTATACGTTGGATGAAGGATTAAGTTGGAACGAATATACATTTGGGGAAACTTTGAGAGTCAAGACTATACAGACCGTACCGGAGGATACTAGTAGGAGGTTTTTGTTGTTTGGTACGAGACCTGGAGAAACGGATAAGACTGTGGTGGTTCATCTTGACTTTTCTCAGATTACGCAGCAGAAATGTGAGTGGTGGTCTTGGTTTCTTCCTATTCACCTTGCCCCCCATCTCCTTCCTCTCTTCTTTGATTGCGTCTCGTCATATCTCGAGTCTTACCAGCTCCCACATACAAGTCCGATCTTGAGAGTGAGCATAGTGAGTGGGGTAGGAAGGATCAGAGTTGGGACGGTCGACAACTTTGTCCCTAAAGGTGGAAGACGTGGGGGAACAAGGCTGACTCGAACTAGGTCAACTTAAAATTGAAGATCCCAATCATGACGATTTCGAATTGTGGTCTCCAAGTGAAGGGAGAGAAGAAGCTTGTTTATTCGGTCGACAAACAATGTATCACCGTCGGATCAGAGATAGGAATTGTTATGTTGGGGAAAAGATAGAACAGCCACGATCGATAGTACGGAATTGTACCTGTACCCCGTCAGATTTTGAGTGGTAAGTGATTCTTCTTCTCTTCTCTTTCACCCCTCCCCACTGTCTTTTACTTTTCCCCCTTACCTTTGACTGTCTCATCAGCGGTCATCCACGCGTGAATGACAGTACCACAATTGAGACATTTTAAGTTTCACCGCTGACAGAAAGTGAATTCAATTATTATCGTGATTCTTCCGGTTCTTGCGTTCTCGTGGAAGGTGCCATGGCCTTATCTTCCAATACGGAAGAAGAACAATGCACCGGTCTTTCTTCAACATGGTACGAACGTACTGCATATCGTAAAATACCTCATTCTTCTTGTGAAGGTGGTCAACGTCCCGATCGAGGATCTTCACATTCTTGTCCTGGACTCATCGGTGCGCGTCATGGTGGATTCTGGATCACAACCTTGGCAATATTACCATTCTTAGGTGCTGGTATAGGAGGATGGTGGTGGTATGCTCGATCTCAAACCGGTGCTATACGTTTAGGAGAACATAGAGCGTTTGGGGGTGGAGAAGGGAATGAAACTTTGGACTTCATCGCTAGTATACCGATTTACGTGGTGGGCACGGTGAAAGAAGTTTGGGCTTGGACGATTAGGAAAATACCATTTTTGGAAGATGTTTTCGGAAGAAGATTACCTTATCGTCAAATACCTATTGATGATGATGCTGAGATTTTGGCTACTTATGAGGATGAGTAAGGGGTAGGTGGTAGGGTGTGGTATATCATAATAGGATGAATCATATTTGGAATTGATGAAGTTAGGAGTTGAGCAAGATAGATTTAGGAAGAAAGATGAGTTTTTATCTCAAGAGGGAAGAGGTAAAGAGGTTTATACATGTATCTAGAATAAGAATCAAAAAACAATGCATGAGCTATGACATCTGACATTTATCATTTGACACTTTTTATTTTCCTTCTCCTTCTCCTTACTTCTCCTCACTTCTACCCTTGGAACTCTGTGAAATTCTATGAGATGTTTGAAGAAGATGACATGACCCGATTTTACCTTTTACTCAAACAACTCCAGCCCTTATCCATCTATCATGTCTAATTTGTAATTCCGCAACTATAAGACTCTCAATTTCGATTTCTCCAAAACCAGGCATAGATTCCCCATCTCTTTCTTCCAATCTCACCCACGTTTCTTGAAATTCCTTCGTTTCTTGTTCAGGTAATAAAGGAGGGGTTTCTGCTCCGCTGAATGAAGCTGGTGTTGGGAATTCCAAGTATGTATCTGGTGTAGACTCTATCGCCAACTTTGATTGCGTACCAAGTAAAGATAATGTCGTTAAGTTTGACTGCGTATTTGACGAGGGTAGAATAATGGAATGAGAAGAAGGAGAACGTTCAACAAAAACAACTTCGTATTTCCGTTTCTTTAGTGTGTTACCGATTACCATTTGATGACCATATCGACTTAATGCCGCTCGGGATTTAGGTACGAGTAAAGATTGATCCGTTTCGAGCTAGAGATAGATTCAGTATGATATTTTATTGAACAGTATGATATTTCATTACGAGTATAATCTCTCTTTCACCTCTGTGATCTTTCAGTTGCTTTTAGACGAGATACAAAGAAATGGGTGAAGAAACAAGAAGGAAGATTTGTAACTCACTTTGAAACTGACAATATAACCTTCCGGTGTCCATTCTTGTACTAAAGGTTTAAGTACTTTAGGTACTTGATCCATTTCTAATGATAACGTTCCTTGACTTGATTGGATTTTATGTTCAGCCTGGGGGGTCAGAGCGAGTCTCTCTCATATTGTGATATATATACCCTCATTCATTACCGTCCTCATTCTACAGATTTGAGATATTATCATTGACATTGCACCATGGAACAGACACGGACAATATTTGGTCAATCTTTATCCTCCATCCCACATATCTCCCTAGTGGATGTCTAGTGCAGGACGGAAGGAAAAAATCGTTTGTTAGTCCCTCAAAAGAAAGAACAGGGAGAAGACAGAAGTAAGAAGTTAGAAATAGGCTTACCATCTTCTCCTCTGGTAAGAAGAAATCTGACACAGCCGCAGCTAAATAAAACATTCCTCTTCTTCCTAAAGGTGATAAACTAGCAGAAATCCGTCTCAATAACCAAAGATATTCATTAATCGTTTGAAAATCTATACTCAATAAAGTCTCTTCGGACTGAGCTTTGTTATATGCTTGTAAGATTGGCAAGAGTTTCGTTACGTGTTGTTTGGGAACTATTATTTGTGATTCTTCTTCTATCTCATCAGTCTTTTTCTACCATATCACATTATAAACACCTTGAGAGGCTTCATTTCCACCATACTTCTCAGGAAGAAGAGTTTCAGACAAGCAGGAGATTAAGGTGTTAGACACGGAGGCGGTGGGAGTGTCAGACATGTAGGGAGTCAAGAGTGGATATGAGTTATAGAAGAATTGACATGAGGTTTCGTGAGGTAAAGTAGAGGATTAAGAAGGAAAGGAAAACTTACCTTTTGAAGGTGAAGAAGGAACAATTTGTAATAGATCCAAAAATGGGTTAAGGGAATGAGAATAATGTCTACTAAAAGGTCTCAAGGAATGTAATCGATGTAAGAATATGACAGCGTAATTTGAAGAAAGAAAATATTCAGCGGATGTTGCTCCTCTAGTTCCTAAGCATTAGCGATTGGTCAAAAATCGTTACCAGCCTCTTTTTACGATACGAGTGCACCAACAAATATTAATATTCCTTCTCACCTTTCTAGAAGGCGTAAACCATAAAGGATAGCTTTTGCCGCGACTATGGGATAGAGAGAAAGTATCGGAAACTGGAATGATAGTGAAATAGACAGAAGACTGACCAGCTGAAAAGTTATCAAGAAACCTTACGGTGTTAGATTCCAGAGGAACTGTAGTACCTCCACTCTTTACGTGAGTATTGACTTCTTTCTCTGATAAGAGCACAGAAAGATAGATTAAATAGCAAAAGACATAGATCGTAGGTGATAAGTGATGTATGAATAGGTGATCGTACGTACAGTGACCAAAACCACCCTTTTACCCTTTACCTCACCCCATCGTCTCACAAATTCATCCACCCTTGCCGCTTTCTCTTCCAGACCTGGGGGAGGACGTTGTGTTGCAAAGTAATCATCGGTGCTGAATGGTGTGCTCATGCTTCAAAGCAAAAGTGAGTGATATTGTTGAGAGAGTGAGTCGAATGTCGGAGTTAGTAGAATAGTACGAGTACGGATACGGTCGAGTAAGTTACTCGTAGTGTAGTGTAGTGGACGGAGCGGAAGAGCGGCTCCGTAGCGGCTACTAGGTAGATCGACAGAAGAGATGTCGATGTGACCGGTCGCGCGCCTATTGTAACGGTACTGGAAACACGATGACTAAGTCGCAGGTTTGGTAGAACTTGATGGAAGTCTGGTAGAAGTCTAGGGGTCTCTGGTGCTAATGGATCGTGTCTCCTCTGCAATCGATGTAGCCAAAGAATGATATTGAAGAATCAGCAAAGTTGGTACTTTGCTGATTGTACTATATACTGTCTATGGTATCCTTGTCCTTGTCCTCTCCCTGCTGCAAGCGTCTACGTACATACTCAGACAGGTGAAAAACCGCTTTTGAGCAAACCCAGTGGGGAAATCTCGAAAAGGGGAAAACCCGTCCCTACCTAATGCAGCCTGCCTCCAACTCCCGCTTTCCTCCATCCTAATCCGTCAAACTCGATGGGGTTCTCTCGATTCATTGTTTCCCCGTAAGACCTATCAACCAGAACATGTTTGTCACAGTCATTGTTTCTTCTCCTCTACTGACCCATGGTCGACAAACCTTGGCTAACTAAGTTGTACTGGGGTGTCAATGTCTCACAGAGACAGGGTAGTTGTTGGGGAACCACGGCTAACTACGCCGTAGTAATGTGCCAAGTGGTTAACAATAAGATGATCTTCCCCGTGGTACGTCGAACTGCTTGGTGGTAGCTCTCCCTAACTCGTTGGTTGTACCTGTTGGATATATCTCTTGCTCACAACAATCAAGGATTGGTAAAGAAGTTCAGCAATCTTGTGAACTATCTATACCTCTCTGCTCCTCTCATAGAATGTCTCTCAACTCCTGCACTGCCCCGCATTTAGTCTGTCACGCAGCGCTGTGTCACCTCCTCCTTTCCCATCAAACAAAGTTCCTTTGGACATCAGTTTGCTGTCAACGATCCTGTTCTCATGAACTTCACCACCCATGAGGGTATTAGGAGGCCTGACAAAGTTAGTCATGTAGGAAGTTAGGAGGATGCAAGGTTGGGGAGATGCAAGGTTAAGGAGATACAAAGTTAGGGAGGCATAAACTTTGTTAGGGGCAAAGTTTGCGAGGTACGAAGCTCGGGGCTTTGGGTTGAACGAAGTTCTGCGTTGGCAAAGTTAGGGAGGAACAAAGTACTTAAGGGCCAAAGTTCCCAGAGATCTTTGACGATCTCTGGTTGTTGTCTTAGTGATAGAAGTTGGTGAAGCACGAAGTTAATACACCCCGGAAGTTATTGTCACCTAATTCATATCTCAAAGAGAAAAGCCATTGAAGGTCACAGCCCACAAAGCTATTGGCCGTTGGTCTTGAGAAGTAAACCAAATCAACCCTGTGACACAGTCCTCCTTCATCCAACTTTGCCATACCTCGCATCTGTCACGGCCGTCGAACAACTATTTCTTAATAGACCGACGGTCGACGAACCTCGGCTAACTTCACGCTCTGAGTCGATGTCTCACCCAACCAGGAGGGCGCAGACGTCGAAAGGGGTGTAACTACGGCGTACTTCGGCGTAGTTACTCTAACTAGGGTTTTGTTCTACTGATGGCGATGTATCTTGATTTATAGCTATCTCTATCTGTCTTTCACTACTGACAACAATCAAGGATCGCTGAAGAACTTCAGCGATCTTCTCAGCTAATATTATCTACTCCTCCTAGACGTTCATCCAACCCTCTCGCGCTTTGACGTACTTCAACGCACTTCGTCCAACTTCCCCGAGCCCTCGGCCATCCTCTTCCTCCTTCGACTAACTCCGCCTAACATCGCCGCACTTCTGCTCCCATTGTCCCTACTTAGCCTAACTCCGCCTAACATCGCCGCACTTCTGCTCCCATTGTCCCTACTTAGCCTAACCCCGCCTAACATCGCCGCACTTCTGCTCCCATTGTCCCTACTTAGCCTAACCCCGTCTAACTTCGCCGTACTTCTGCTCCCATTGTCCCTACTTAGCCTAACTCCGTCTAACTTCGCCGTACTTGGTGTCAGAAGTCCTGAGTTACGTGTAGAGTAAAGAGGTTAAGGCGTGATGGGGTTTTGATGGCCAAAGGAGGGTCATTGTTGGTGGAGTAATCGAGGTGTCACGACGTAGTTCGTGACAGTCGCCCCCTTCTTTAGCCGCGAACGTCCTCGTGAGCGATTACACCTCTGTCGTGGCAAGAGAACTTAGCAGCGTAGTACCCCATTCTCTCCCTCCCCATGACCATCCTCCACTCTTCTGCTCTTTGCGCCGCACTTCGTAGTTGGGCCTCCTTTCACTCCAGAACCCGACAATGAGACTCCCCTAACTTCGTCGAGGTTTGCCGTAAGAAGCCCTGTGTCTTTTGTAGGTGAGACACGCTTCCTGAATGGCAGCCGAACAACACCGTTGTTTGTCGAAGTAACCCTCGCTTATATTGAGATGAGACACTATAGCGTGGGAATTTTGATCGTCCCTGCGATGCCTTTTGTTGATGAAACGCGAAGTTTGCTGCATGTTGACGACGAGGGGTTAGGTTTGATTATACTAAATACTGAGCAGTTCGTCGAGCTTCTCTCTTTTTCCCATCTGCTTTCAAAACTTTCTATCTCTCTTACCTAGAAAACAGATTTGTTACCTTGAATCATCGCCTCGAGTTTTATTCTCATTTAAATATCTTAACGTCATGGCCCCTTCTACTCCTACACCCAGCCCTTTCGCCGCCATGAGGAACTTTGGTGGTATGGTGTCATCTGCTCGTGAGTTTTCATCGATACTCACCCTACCTCGCCGAACTTGGCTGATGTTCAGTTTCTTTCGGCGACAGATCTCGCCAAGTCTCCTCCCTCGGCCTCGGCACTCTCTCTCTGGGGGAGCCGTCTGGCGCTGCCCCGCCCCCTCGCTCCGCCTCTCCCTCCGCTGGTTCTCCCGTCCCCGTAACGGGTTCTCCTGGAGGGCCTCCTCCTGCCGCCACTCCTCGCCGTAGGACGCCCGCCTTTCGTCCTGGTGAGTCTCCGTCCTCCTCCGACCAGGACTCGCTCAGTGGGGGCTCGGAGTCGGGTGATCGACCCGACACCGAAGAAAGTGAGGATGATGATGATGGGGAGGGTAGGATCGATAGTGAGGGTGAAAGCGAGTTAGAAGAATACCCGGATGATGATGTGGAGGTGATTAGTGTAGAGGACAACAACGTAGATAGTCCTGAGCGTGAGTTCTTCGTCCAACCCCTCACACCTTCGCCGAACTTGGCCTTGTTTATCTGTTCTTTAGCTCTCCAAGACATTGCTAACTCGCAGCCGGTCCTGCCCCTCCCCCTGCTCAAATTGTGGGCCAGAAACGACGCCGTTCCCTCTCTTCTTCTTCTTCTTCCTCTTCTTCTTCTTCCTCTTCTTCTTCCTCTTCCGGGGTTCTCCCCCCCCCCCAACGCCATCGCCGCTGCCGCCGCTGCTGGTCCTGCTGCCGCCGCCCCCGTCGCTGCTCCCCCCCCTTCTCCCAGAGGGGAGCCTTCGCCCAAACGGGTGAAGAGATCACTGCGGGAAGAAGAGTACTTGTGGGAGAAGATGAAGTCCGAGCCTGGTCGTTGGATCGCGGTTGGTGTTGACGAAGCGTGTGATCGTTGCCGGTGAGTCCACCTATTCGTTCTACGCCGAAGTTACTCCTGCTAATTAGTAGACGTGAGATTATCACGTATAATCGTCCAAACTGGCCCTGCCTCAAGGCAGTCAGGCCACACAACAAGGCCCTCCGTTGTGCTTCATGCACGTCTGGCCCCTGCTCCTTCTGTCCCGTTTCCTCTGCCCGGGACATCCCGCCCCGTCCCTCCGACTCTTCGCCCTTCCCCCCTCCTCAGACTCCAGCGTCTGCCCCCCGTTCGCGGGTACCTCCTTCGTCTCTCCGGTCGGTTCGCCGTACTTCGCCGGACCTCCGCCCGTCGCCTCCGTCGCCGTCGCCCTTCGCTCCTGTGGCCGGCCCATCACGTCTCCCGGCTGTTCCTCCTTCGTCTTCTCGCCGTCCTTCGGTCTCTGCTCCTTCGGCCTCCCGTCCTTCGGCCTCTCGTCCTTCGGCGCCACGTCCGTCCTCTCCAGTGGTAGCTTCTCCTCCGGCTCACAGCACCCGAAGTCGGCGTCCTTCTGTTCCTCCGGCCACTTCGGCGGCCCCTCCCGTCACCCCTCCCTCTGCTTCCCAGAAGACACCGAAGTCTTCTTTAAAGAAATCAAAAGGGAAATCTAAAGAGAAGGAGGTTGCCTTCAATGATGGTGATGTGGAAAATGAAGATACTCAGCGTGCTGGTCCCTCTGCTCCCCGTGCTGGTCCCTCTGCTCCCCGGTTGTCCCTCGTCCACCCTCGTATCTCCCTGGACGTCCGTATTCCTGAGGACGAAAAGGAATTTGCCACTTATCGTTCTCTCGTCCTCGGTCTCACTACTCAGCTTGAGGCCGCCCGAAATGATACATCTCTCCTGCTTGACTTCTCTTCTCGTCAAGCTAACGCTTTAAACAATCTTACTGCGGCGTTAGTAGATGTAGTCAACACTGGGGCTCTGGACGACGAAGCAAGGACAAGGTTAGCGGACGTCTCTCGCCGAAGCCTTACTGAGATAGCCGATGTTCGCCGAAGACTGTTCGACACCCCCTTCCTAGTCACTCCTATGGCGTATGAGCCACCACCGTCCCTTGACTGGTTAGGTCGCCGTAGTAATTCTCGTGTCCCAGCTTCCGCCCAGACTGCTCTCGACCTCCTCAGTCTTCCCTTCGAGTGTCTACGGACCATACGTTCTCTGTGGAGGACCCCGAGCATGCAAGCTGCTCGAGATGTCCAGGACTTCGGTGACTTCTTTGGGGCTATGAATCGGGCATGGAATGCTTCTCTCTCTACTGCGTTCCCGTCTGAGACTCTCGATCTACCTTCGGTCATCGGTAGCCTCCACACCAATCCCGCGGGACCGAGTAGATCGAAGGAGAAAGGAAAAGGAAAAGGTAAGGGTAAGAGTAAGGACAAGTGAGCGGTACGTAGCTGTAATCCTATGTTGTATGCAGTACGTTCTATCTCCTAGCCCTTCGCAGTCGCCCTTCCTTCGGCTTAGTAGGGTGAAGTTCGTGGAACTTCGCCAATATGTCATCAGCTCCATCGACGTTCTCCACTGGTTCCCATGATACTGAATCGTCTGTTCCTTCGTAACCTAACCACTCCACCAAGTACTCTAACTTTCCTGACCTCTTATTTACTCTAGAGTCCACAATATCCTTTACCTCCCAAGACTCTCCCACATTGTCTACTTCTACTGGCCCAGGTGGCTCAGCTTGCTGACCAGGAAATATTGGAGGGTGATAAGGACGGAGCAAGGAGACATGGAATACATCATGGATACCTGCCATCGTTCCTGGTAATTCCAATTTACAAGCATGAGAACCTACCTGCCGTACTACCTTGTACGGCCCACTTTGCTTAACATCTAACTTCTTCATTGGTCTCTTCGTCTTAATATTCTCTAACGACAGCATCACTAGGTCTCCTTCCGCGAAGTTCGGCGTAGTCCGGTGTTTCCTATTGTATCCTTCGGCGTACTTCTCATTAGCTTTCTCAATTCCTTCGATACAATCTTTGTGTATTTCAGTCAAGTCTTTTACCACCACCGTAGCAGCGGGCACTTCGACCTCGCTAGCCTTTATCTCTTCAGCCCAACGAGGGTGATATCCATAGTTCGCATAGAATGGGGTTTTGTTTATCGCAGAGTGCTGGGTGTTGTTGTAAGCAAAGCTAGCTCGAGCGAGTAGCTTTGACCAGTCGTTCTGCTGATAGGAGGTGAAGATTCGAAGATACAGTTCCAAAGACTGGTTGGTTCGTTCGGTCTGTCCGTCAGTCTGTGGATGATATGCAGTAGAGAGATGTAGTCTTATTCCGAGACTATCGGTCAAATTCTTCCAGAACTTGGAGGTAAACTTCGATCCCCTGTCCGATACTATATTCTCTGGCAACCCATGCTGGGCCACCACATAGTCCAATATCAACTCTGATAGGCCGGCTGCGGTTAACTTCGTCGTAGTCGGGATAAAAATGGCCCATTTGGTCAACCGATCCACCACTACCAGGATGGAATTATATCCATGGGAATTTGGCAGCTCCTCGATAAAATCCATCGAGATGCTAGACCAAGGTTTCGTAGCTACCTCCAGTGGTTTAAGCTCCCCATGAGGTTTCTGCCTGTTAGTCTTCGCTCTCTGACATACCGCGCATCCAGCAACATAATCTTCGACATCCTTCCTTACTCCAACCCAGACATAATCCCTCAGGACTAGTTCAAGGGTCTTCGCCGAACCTGGATGACCGGCCAAGGCTGAGTCATGTCGCATCTTCATGATCTTCAGCCGAGCATCGGCGTAGTTCGGCACATAAATGCGATCGTCGAATGTGAGGAAACCTCTTGAGTTCCACCCCCCCACGAAGGATTAGAGGAGACCGCGAACTACGGCGTAGTTCGGTGATTGATCCTGGTTCCTGCACGTTATCGTTACACGTAGGATGAGAACACTCAGCGCAAACGACTCCTAATAATTCTTCTCTGACCCCTTCTATGTCTTCGTCCTCCTGAACTCCAAGTACTAGATCCATAGGGTCCACAAGATCATTTTCCTTTACCTCCCTTGTCCCTTGCAATGCTCGAAGGAGGTGACGCAACTCCGACGTGGTGGCGTCAACTTCGTCGAACTTCGGCAGACCTTGGATAAGGTTGCTCTCTTGTACCATGGTACTTCCTTTCCCGGAATGATAGTCCGCCCGTCTAGATAATCCATCTGGAAGACTTGCCTGGGTTCCTGGCCGATAAACCATTTTAAACCTGAAGTTAGCTAGCTCCTCTACCCACCTACCTTGCCGAGGACTGAGTTGTTTCGGTTCCATCCAGTAGGTAAGGTTTAGATGGTCGGTAAGTACTGTGGTTTCTACCTGCAATAATAAGTGTCTCCTTCTTCTGAAACCCTCCACTACAGCGAGGAACTCCTTTTCTCCTACCGTATAATTCAGTTGAGCTGTGTTGAAAGCACCAGACTCAATAGCTACCGGGTGTTCTTGACCAGCCGTGTTGATCTGCGAAATTATGAACCCCCAGCCGAAGAACGACGCATCTGTCTGTAATATCGTCTTCAATGTAGGGTCAAAATGGGCTAATACCGGCGCAGTACACATCCTAGCCTTCAACTCTTTGAAGGCTGACTCCTGTTCGACTCCCCATACAAATGGTACCTCCTTCCTTGTCAAGTCATTGATAGGTCTAGCAATCTTCGAGAAGTTGGGGACAAAGCGCCTGTAATAGCTTACTACTCCAATGAATCCCCTTGACTCTCGTAGATTCTTAGGACGTGGGAAGGAAGTGATGGCATCAATGTATTCTGGGTTCACCGATACACCTTTAGAGGATACCACGAAACCCAGAAACACCACCGAATCTCTTTCGAACTCGCACTTACTAGCTTTCACGTACAGGCTCGCCTTCCGCAGTACCTCAAAGACCTTCGCCGTACTTCCTCGTAATTCCTCCAACGTATTCCCATAAATGAGGATATCGTCAATGTAGACCACGACTCCATTCCCTAGTAGCTCTCTAAACACCTCATTTAGGAAGTGTTGGAAGACCGCGGGGGCGTTTCGCAGCCCATCACGAACAACCAGAGATTCAAACATACCATACTGTGTCCTGAACGCCGTCAGGTGTTCATGTCCCTCTGTCACCCTCAACAATTGGTATGCTCCAATTAGATCTAGTTTGCTGAAATACCTTGCTTTTCCAAGTTCCTCAGTAATTTGACCTATTAGAGGGAGAGGGTAGGCATCTGGTATGGTCGCTTCGTTCAGTTTTCGATAGTCGATGACCATTCGCCATTGTCCTTCGGCTTTCTTCGGTATCATAAACATTGGTGAGCCGTATGGCGAGTTACTTGCCCGAATTCGGCCAGCGGCGATTTCGCGATCTAGTATGTCTCTCAGCGCGCGTCTCTGATCTTCTCCTTGAGCATAGAGGGAGGCGACCTTAAGGTTCGCCCCCTCCTTAAGCTCAAACTTCAAATCGTAGGACCTTGAAGGGGGAAGGGTCTCTCCTCCCTTCTTCGGATTAAAAACGTCAATGTACTGGTGGTATTGTTCAGGAACTACCTGGAACAACTCGTCTTGTTCCTCCGGGCTCAGCTCTTCAAGCTCATCTTCGCCGCGGAGGTCTATCGCGTCCGTCGGAGTCGGCAGCCCTATGGCCGCTAACTTCGCCGCACTTGGTGGGGTTGGGATGGGAAATTTCACCGAGTTGTCTCTTCCATCAAGGACAACCCCTTCCTTCCTCATCCAATCCCACCCTATCACAACATCTGCGTCGCAGAGCGTTGTTACATCGAGACAAACAGATCGCCCTTCGGCGTCCTTCGTCAAACTAAATCCGACTTTGACAAACTCGGTGATGGGTCCAGCGACACTCACCGAGCCGTCGAACATGTGAACGGGTACGCTCACCTGATATCGCCTCTTTTCTACACCTATCTTCGCTGCCGCCCTAGGGCTTATATATGAACAAGTAGCTCCAGTGTCCCAGAGCGTAGTTAGCTTTATTCCATTAATGAAAATGTCCGATTTAGGTTGATCTCTGGAAACGGAAGGGATGAGGAGATGATTATCGACATTGCATGAACAAGGGGTACTGAGTGGTGTATTTTTGTATTCACAATCCTCTGGCTCCATCAGCTGTGTTTCTTTTATGGGTTTGGGAATGGTGGCCGAGAGAATATGGCGGACCCGCCGAGCCTCGCCTACTGCGACAGGTCCTCTTCTTTTCCCTGGTCCTCTTCCAAATCTACTTCTCCTCCAACCGCATTCAAGTTCCTCCTCTGTCCGAGAGGTACTGCGTTCCCTCCCGATCCTCCACCACGTTCTCCGAACTTCCCCCCCCATGGAGGCAACAGTCCAACCTTAACCTTAGCCTCCCTTACAGGGCATTCCTTCAGCCAATGTCCTGCTTCACCACACTCGGTACACTTCCCCTCCTTCCTCCTTGTCTCCCTCAGATCGGAGCTCGGCCTAGGCCATCTTCGGCGAACTTCGTCGATGTTTGGCGGTGTACTCTTTACCACCGTCGACATCATAGCCGCCTGGACACCACCCTGCGCCGAAGGTTGCCCCTTTTCCCATTTCTTCTCTTCTTTCTTCTCCGTCCTCTGACTTTCCACCACTGTCGTTGTCCTTATCCCTCCTTCCCTTTTCCTCTCTGCCTCCTTCTCCACTTGTCTCCTCCACAGGCGGTTGTCCAAGGGAATCACAAACTCCAATAACTCTTTCACAGTCCCAAACGATCTACCGTGTCTTGCAATTTCATCTAGAAGGTGCGATTTTAGCCCTTTCTTGGCTCGGTCAAGTAGGTTTCCATCATCAGACCACTTAAGAATCGCAACATGTCGCTGGAAGGCGGAGAAGTAGTCCGAAGCAGACCCGGTTTGCTTGAGGTCGTTAAGTTGTCGGGCCGCAGTTCCTTCTTCGTCTGGATCACCAAAGTTAGTCTTGAGGTACTTAATGAACTGATCGTGTGTCGTGAGGTACTCAGGAAGAGGTCTTTTGGATAGATCGGGCTGCACTGCAAGAAGAGGTGTTTCGCGTAGATGAGAGATCATGAAAAAGACTTTCTTAGTGTCGTCGGGGAAAAGATGAGAGTTCAATTCGAAATGTACGTCGCACTCAGACAGAAAGGCGGTTAACTTGTTCCGATCTCCTCTCCAGAGGTCTGGGTTAGGTAGCTTTATCCCCTTCCGTTGTTCGCCCACTACGCTTGGGGTCGCCGAAGTTTGCCGTCCCATGGCGTACCTCACTCCTTCTGATATCCCTTCTGCAATCCCGCCCACTGTATCCCTTTCTCTTCTCTGTTCCCATTCCTCCCTACGCCTTCTCTCCTCCATCATGTCTTTGTTCATATTCGCCACCATCTGCATCAAGGCCAACACCACCCCTTGTGTTCCTTCTTCTCCCAAGTTCGCCGTACTTCCAGTGTTTTCTCTTGGGCGTGGGGTTTGGTCTGATCCAAGTGGGGATCCCGCAGGTGGGAGAGCATTAGACGGAGGAGAAGGAGGGTTAGAAGGCACCGGTGGAACGAACTCATCTCCTTGAATTGACCCCCCCACACTATCCTCCACTCCAAGGTCCTGCCCCATTGCTCTGCTAAGCTCCTCCAATGCTCTCCTCTCGTTCTCCTCCATCCTGTCTCCATCCCTACTCATCCCTCGTGTAATTCTTCTTTCTGGTTCCATATTATCTTTGTACTTCTCCGAGGTTCGCACGGGTCGTCGGTAAGAGCGATCCTTGATACTGTCACGGCCGTCGAACAACTATTTCTTAATAGACCGACGGTCGACGAACCTCGGCTAACTTCACGCTCTGAGTCGATGTCTCACCCAACCAGGAGGGCGCAGACGTCGAAAGGGGTGTAACTACGGCGTACTTCGGCGTAGTTACTCTAACTAGGGTTTTGTTCTACTGATGGCGATGTATCTTGATTTATAGCTATCTCTATCTGTCTTTCACTACTGACAACAATCAAGGATCGCTGAAGAACTTCAGCGATCTTCTCAGCTAATATTATCTACTCCTCCTAGACGTTCATCCAACCCTCTCGCGCTTTGACGTACTTCAACGCACTTCGTCCAACTTCCCCGAGCCCTCGGCCATCCTCTTCCTCCTTCGACTAACTCCGCCTAACATCGCCGCACTTCTGCTCCCATTGTCCCTACTTAGCCTAACTCCGCCTAACATCGCCGCACTTCTGCTCCCATTGTCCCTACTTAGCCTAACCCCGCCTAACATCGCCGCACTTCTGCTCCCATTGTCCCTACTTAGCCTAACCCCGTCTAACTTCGCCGTACTTCTGCTCCCATTGTCCCTACTTAGCCTAACTCCGTCTAACTTCGCCGTACTTGGTGTCAGAAGTCCTGAGTTACGTGTAGAGTAAAGAGGTTAAGGCGTGATGGGGTTTTGATGGCCAAAGGAGGGTCATTGTTGGTGGAGTAATCGAGGTGTCACGACGTAGTTCGTGACAGCATCCTCTGCTCACTTCGCTGCAGTTCGCCTTGCTTCCACTTACTTCCACTCTCCACCCTGCATTGCTTGATCTCCTTCTCCAAACTTTGCCGCACTTCTCCGCTAGGCAGGGTTGTTGTTACTAATACTCCCTAGGTTCTTGAGGAAGCAAACAACGGACGGGCATTTGGGGATGTAGGCCAAAATGCGTCAAAGTAGGCCTGAGCGTAAGAGGGTAGAACAATTATCCAGGAGAAGTACATATTAGTAGCTGAGAAGATTGCTGACAAATTTGAGCCATCCTTGATAGTTGTCAGTAGTAGAAGAAAGATAGAGACAGCTACACCTACATTGAAAAACATCCGCAGCAGTAAAACCCACAGACAGAGCAACGTTGCCAAAGTATGTTGTAGTAGCACCCTTTTTGATGGTGCCACTGTATTGTTGGTTGAAACAATGATTCCTGAAAGTACAATGTTAGCTCAGGTTGTCGACCATTGGTCTGATAGAAAGAAGTTGTACAACAGTCGTGACACCCTGGAAGCACAAAGTTAGCCAAGGTCTGTCAACTGAGTCGTGACAGCAGAGTGGTGACAGTGAGTGTCACAAAGGATGTGACAAGTCGAGCAAAAGTTGGGAAAGGGTATTTAAGCAGCAATCAGCGGTAGAGTTAACCGCCGATCAATAAGCTTTTTCATCACAGTGGTTTAGAGCACTGTTCCGCTGGGCACTGTTATATTGTGCCAATGCTGGTTAGTGGGTCTCGTGACAGTGAGATAGCAAACTGATCCATAACAGAGCTTGGATGTGTGATTCTCAAGGTGAAACTACCTACTATGTAGTAGGACGTCAACAATTGTCATTGAGGATCTTGTACTTTATCCACTTTGCTGACTTTTTGATACATCTATTTGGCCATCTTCATAGAGGAGGACATCACACCACATACATCCACATCTTGCCATGTCTAATGAGATCTATTGAGTTCAACCCAACCTGCGAGAGAGTTGTTGTGTTTCCAGTACCATTACAACATCCTCACCACCTGTCTGTCCCTTCTGCGAGGTGTGGGAGTCGAACCACTGACCTGGTGATTTTGAGGCAAGCATGCAAACAGGTAGGACTATGAGTTTGAAGGAAGTGCCACACTAGAAAATCCCTCGGAGTTTGCTCCTTTTTTTCCAGGAACGTCTGGGAAAGAGCCCGTTATATACCGAGCTACGCCCGGGATGAAGGCTTGGTAGGTTTTCCTTTCTCCGACCAATCATTCCTTTCACAATTGCACTCACTGTACAAGTAGAGTACTCTGCAGTACTCACTCCTCTACTACAGTAGAGTATTCGGAAGATCAACAGAATGCACCATCGCACCACAACCAATTACAATACCGTCAATGCATACAGCATCATGATCATGATCAATCCCACTACCCAACATGGTTGATGCTACCTGACACTCCTACCATCTCTCCCCTCCTCTTCCAGACGGCGTACGTCCTTCCGTGGGAGGAGCCATTCCCCCTCCTCTCCCACGACCGCGCCACATGCCAGGTTTGTACACCGCAGTAGCACCATCCGTCGGTCCGTTCGTCGCAACCTGAGCACCAGCAGCTGGGGATGCAGGTGCGACAGGGGACGCCGTGGCAGAACCAGACGTACCCTCTGCTTTCTTTGCGGCCTCTCTTTCCCTCCATGTTCCAGGTCGGACCTGCGTCGGTGTGACAGTCGGCGCTGCAGTAGGAGCGACCGATGGGGATCCAGTACGCAAACCACGGTTTCGACGTTCTTCCGCCTCTCTCTCCCTCTCTTGTTGACGACGAATAAGCTCCAAATCTTTTGCACGTTGAGCTTCCCTTTCCTCCGCCGCCTTCCTCTTGCGCTCCGCCTCTGCTTCCGCTTTGACGCGAGCTTCTTCTTTCGCACGCTCCTCAGCCTCTTGCCGTTCGGCCAAAGCAACACGTTCAGTCTCTTCACGTTCTGCTCGTCAGTATGACGATGAGATAGTATACTGATATGACTCACCTAGAGCCAGTCGCTCAGCTTCCTCTGCCTCCCGAAGTTCTTCCTCTCTCCTCTGCTTCTCCTCCGCACGTCGTTTCAACACTTGCGCCTTGAATTTGGCCTTCTCCTCCTCCACCTTTCTCTGCGCGGACATACGAGCTTTCTGGAACTCGGCATCACGTTTCGACTCTACGGCTTGTCTGACGACCAGATAATCAGGTAGCATTCTCGACAATCTCTCTTTCGTCTCTAGCGCCTCTTTGTGAGTCGCGATGGCAGTCTCACGAGCCTGTTGAACACCCTTTTCGTGCTCCACTCGGTCCTCTTCCTTCTGTCGTTCATAATCTACTCCTACTAGAGGACGCTCCACCTTACGCAGAGCACGTTCGTAATGATCCAACCTCTTGCCCACTATACGCATCTTCTCCGTCATCTCCCGTTTCTCCTTGGCGAACTGCTCCACCTGCAGCTGAACAATCTCGTTGGTGTCCAGATCTTCCACAGCTTTGAGGTCCACCTTGAAACCACTCCTCGCTGCCAGCGTCTCAGCTAGCTTTCTCGCCTCTTCTCTACGGCTCGCTTCGATCGTCTCTTGTAGCTGAGCTTTCGCATTGGCCTGTTCCAGTTCCTTCAGTCGTCGGGCATTCTCCTCAGCCAACGACCTGGCACGTTCAGCACGAGCGGTCGACTCTTCCTTGTCACGCCGCAGCTTGGCCTCTTCCATAAGCTCGCGTCTTTTGACAACAATTTGTCGGCGGTGTGCAGCTTGCTTCTTGTCCTCCTCGGCAGCTTCGATAGCAGCAGCGAATGCCTCGGCTCTGGACGAAGTGGGCGGGTTGAGATACTGGATCGTGTTGTACAAGCACACGGCGAGGTCGGAGAGGCGATTCGTGTCACTGTTGGGAGCGACAAAACTGATAGACTGAGCGCCATGATCAACTGTGGCATCGATGTCACCTTGACGACAAGCGGACATGAGAAATTTCTCCAGAGCAGGCATGTCAGTGGCCCAAGCAGTACCATCGAAAGGTTTGACGAGGGATAAAATGTGGGAAAGGGAGACGGTGTCGTACACTTGCGAGAGTTCCTGCAATAGGCGAGAGAGGACAACATCGCGCAAGGCAGGAAGATATGGTTCGTATTCGGCAGAGAGAGTGGACAGGAGAGGGGCGAGGTTGCTGCATGCTTTCAGAGGCTGGAAATCGACTTCAATGATCTGATATAATTGACGGATGGTGGGAGGAACGCGCCGAAGATGTTTTGCAGCAGCGTCCGATACGAGTGCTTCTCTGGTAGGCATTTTGGGCAAGTTGAGAAGAGAGACAAGCCGTTGTTTCGTCTCGACCGCTCCAAGAGGTACGGCCAAAGCACTGAGTAGAACACAGCCAGCGGCTTTGTCGGTGACCGTACCGGCACGTTCGGCGGACTGGTAATACCTCGACCAAGCTGCAGCATGAAAGACGGCGGTTTGCTTACCTCCTTCCGCTTTGAAGATCTGAGTCAACTTTTCGTAGTATGTCGCCATCATACTCGGTTTTGCAACCTTTCTCCCTGCCACAAGACCATGGATATCTTCCACAGAGCGGAAGGCTTCCTGCCATAATTCCAACTGGACAGCCGTCTCCAATTGCAGGAACCGAGTGTCGAGATGACGAGTGAACGTCTCCGGGTCGGATAAGTTGATAGAATGTTGTTGATGGGCATATTTAGCGGCATTCGAGAGGTCCTTTCGCAGTCGTTGCTCGCACAAACGTCTAAAGTCATTCTTCCTCTGATGCGTCTTGCAAAACTCGAAAGCTCTATAAGCGATATTTTGGTAGACGATTTCGAGTCGGTCATTTCCCTTTGCGACGTCGAGGGCGATGTCGTATGCATCCCAGCAGAATTTCTGAGCGGGGGCGATAAGACGACGCTCAATCCTTTCTCTATCACCCGCACTATCGATGAAAGTGTCGAGCAATAATGCGCTCGGTTGAAGGGGAAGGTCGTCATTGTCCGAGGTAGCAGGAAGAGCAGCGACTTCGGTTTCCGCTTGTTTCATGGCTTCCGCAAGTTTGGTCTCTGCCTTGTCGATCAAATGTGTGATTACTTTCTCGATCGAGGGGATGTTTGTGGTCTGAGCCGTGTTTTTGAATGTGAGAAGTCCATCTTTGGCCAGCTGCTTGCTGTGATAACGTACACAGAAGTCGAGGAAACGCATGACAATGGGTTCGAGGGTTGAGACGGCAGTCTGCTTAAATCGTTTTCTAAAAGGTCAATTTTGAGGAGTGACGCGGTTTGGACACTTACGAGTGAAACACCTCTGTGAGATTTTCGAACGCCTGCTGCTCCGCCTGGGGTGTACCGAGAGCCAACAGCTCCTCGGAGCGCTAGACTGATCAGTATGTTTGTGCTGGAGATCTATGTAGAAAGGGAACCAACCTTGAGAGCATTCTCGGGTTTCACGTAAATGGGTGGCATGATGGTGAAATGAGAGTCGTCTGCTTATAGTACTATACGATGTAGTAGAGCTGACAGAGTCTTCCTCGTCGCCTTTGATAGCTACGATTTATCGACAATGTCGCTTTCGGGTGGTCAAGATGTAATTTGGACAGCCAAGTTGGCTTAGGAGCTTTTGTCTCGGCGAATATCGCCGTAACGCCGAGATGAGTGTGGCGATCGGTCATCAGCTGGCGTTCGGTCGGTGGCCACGGCCATGACGCACTGGAATCATCCAAACGTTGATCCCCCCCTTCAATTCTATCACATACACAGTACAAGTGCAGTACCCGTACAGTTGTCTCGAGGGAGCGGGTATCCACAAGAGCATAAGTATATACTGGTATCACCGCAAGTGTCCTGAAACCACAACAATGTCGTCTCGATCGGGTCCTGCGCCATTCTGGATATGTCATGAGGTGAGTTTTCAAGGAATCACTATAGTCTTGCAGAGGACTGACCTGTCACAGTGCGGTGCTCAGATGAGACCTATCATGGTATGTCTGACTATTCACATCTCCGTTCTTGCACCTTCTGACATGAGTAGATTGACGAGATCCCACATTGTGCATCATGTCATGGGGAATTCGTAGAAGTGGTCAGTTTTTCCTCCCTGTGGCTTAGGAGGATGCTCATCATGGGTAGCTGGATCAGGAAATCAATCCTGATCCATTCCATGAACTCCCTCATCCTCCCACTCGTCCTTCCCAATTACCCCCAAGGATACCTACAGAAAATCGTCCTCCAGGCTCTCCCCCAGCCGAACCATCAGGTATCCTCGGATCTATATTTGGGCTTTTCCAAGGTAATCCGGAAAACCACGTTCACCCTCCTGCTCTCCCTTCGAACCCTCGTACAGTGGGAACAGGAGATACTTCAACAACGAACAGAGGTGATGGGACACGTACTTGGACTTTCAACATTGGAGGAGGAAGAGGTAGTGTGACGTTCGGTACGATAGGTGGAATGGGGCCAGGTATGGGGATGGGTGGTGGTAATGTTGATGATGAACTCGGCAACATATTCCCAGGTTTCCCACGTGGACTTGGAGGACAAAACCCGTTTCCTAGTATTGATACTGAGATAGGTCCGAATACTCAACAAGGTCCCGCAATGGTCAGTCGTACTTTTAATCCCTGCAAAGGATGGTGAACTGATAGAACAGTTGAGAGCGTTGATGTCTGCATTGATGGATGAAAATATGTTGCCTGCGCATTTACAAGAACCCATGTTTCTTGGACCTCAAGGGATGGTGAACATGGGTGATTATGTCGCTACCGAACGTAAGTCTCCTTCCTCCCAGGAGGATATCGAAAGGTAATGATGTTATAGAGGGTTTCCATGATGTGTTGGAACAACTCATGCAAGCTGCAGGTCCACAGGGACCGTTGCCAGCTACGGATGCTGTGATTGAAGGTTTGCCGAGGTACAAATTAGACGAAAAGGCTTTGGAAACAAGTCAGTTTAAGGACTGTCCCGTTTGCAAGGATGATTTTGCTGTTGGAGATGAGGTGATGCGGATACCTTGCAAGTGGGTTTCCATCTTTCTTTCCCCTCCTTGTCTGTTCTACATACCTTCGTTTCCTTCTTAGTCCGTATGATCCTCTCCACCTGTCCTTCTATGCTTCTCTTCCCCGTGTGTGCTTTAAAGGTATATCTTCTGCTCTCTCCCTCCGGGGCGAAAATGATACATTTTCCGACCCGTAGTGAGAGAGCGAGAGCAAGGTAGAAAGTTAACGATACAGACATATCTTTCATCCTGACTGTCTACAACCCTGGCTCAAAGTCAATGGCTCATGTCCCGTTTGGTGAGTTTTTCGGATCTCCAACCAGACTGATGCTCATCTCCCCAGCCGATTCTCTCTCGTACCGGACGAAGTAAATCATCCAGAAAGCTCCACCGCTCCCAATGTAACCCAACAACCCCAGCAAAACGCAGGAACAGCAATCACCAACATGCTCAATAGATTATGGGGTCAAAGTGGAACTACGAGTCCTACTTCTCCCCCTACTTCTGGCCCATCGCGACAGCCGGACAATCTTCCAAACCCGTCGAACCCTCCCAATATCTCCAATCCCCCCAGTCAGGCAAATCCCACTCCTGATCCAGCAACATCCAACTCCGGTGTTCAAGCTTCAGAACAATCACAGTCGTCAAACTCATCTGCTCCTTCCGGTGATGCTGGAATAACCGCACCTATTTACCCGACGATCATTCCTGCCGAGTATCTCAGAAGACATAGAGATCAAGAACGAGGCCAAAATACACAAAATAGTCAAAATAATCAGAGTGCTGGTGCTGGTAATCAAGGAAGAGATGATTCACCATTCGAGTCAGTTGTAGACCATCTATTTTGGTAATTTGGACTGATGGTCAGAGATGATCTTGATTTAGACTGAATCGATCCGGTGGAGACAAGTGAAAGTATGGAGAGAGAAGTTGTATAGTTTGTTTAATTTTGCATTGAATAGATTCATGTGTATGCATGTTTTGCTATCACTCGATATTGTATATGGGTTTTGACAATTGTCAAAGTCTTACTTTGACATGTTGTACAGCTCATCCAGAACGTGTACTGTACAGGCTCATTGAGAGTAAGAGTAATCGGAGGAATCGGTAGTATTGGGGGAATTCCCAAATCCATGTTTCGTCCAGAGTTCTGCTGTTGCCAAACTGAGTAGGATAGATTCGGGCTGGGAATTAGCTAGACACTCATTGACAACTACATATGTTCGGCTTCCTTCGTACGGAGACACAAGGTGTGGGCAATTGTGTATGTGTATGGAGAGAATGAGAGAAGCATGTAGTTCGTCGACTTACAGTTTCCAATTGTGTATCTCTACCTCTTCTACTCCTCATCCCTTCTTCTTTACCAGATCTATCAGAACGAAGTATCATACTACCACCTCTTCCTTTTCTCCCTTTTGTCTTAATCTTCAACGGTGCAATTTTTCTTTCTTTCTCTCCAAAGTTCTTCTCCTTCAAAGAGTTCCTGAATTGTCTGAATGATGTCCTTTTTTCTTCCACCTGTTTATCCTTTTTTCCTTCATGATACATTCGATCTCTTGTTGAAAGGTATTCCTCTCGTTGCAAAGAACTCTGCTGTTCGGATAAATTCCCTTGTGACATAACCGCAGGAGTTATTGGCATTTTAGCTGATAATGGCATACCAGTTTCTTCTCCCCAATTTAATTGATGAGAAGGAGGAAGTATAGGTATTCCATCTTCACCATGATAATCAGAAGAAATACCAAATTCAGATCTCGCTGGTGATGTATAATTCCTTACGAAAGCAGCAATAGTATCTCTTTCTTTATTCCTTTTCTTCTCTTCTTCTTCATCTAACCACATGGTCGTTTCACCAGAATGACCAGATTGAATAGGTTGATTTGTTTCATGAAGATATTCCGAAGAAGGAGGATATTCTAATGAAGAAGAAATTTCATCACTATCTTGTCGATGAGGTGGTACTGGGAATCCAAAATTATTAACACTGAATAAAGTAGCAGTTGAAGTTCTACGTGAATCGGCGATTTTCAATCCTGGTTGATCTTTCATAGGTTGTAATATAACGATGTCTGTTGTAGGTGTTGGATCACTTAAATCGGAATAAGCACTGGATGATGATGTACCTGATAATGCTGAATCGGGCGAGAGACATTCTTCCACTTCCACTGATAAGTTGTTTGATGATGATTCTCCAGTCTTGAGAACGGAGGGTTCAACTTGGGGTTTAGCTGAAAGTTTAGGTTTTCGGGTACGGGGACGTGTGGGAGAGTGAGGATCGGATGAATCAATGGAAGAATCGGCTGTACGTTGTCGAAGAGCTAAAAGAAGTGTACCGACACTGGTCCAATCAACATATATACAAAGAAGAAGGGAAGAAGTCAAAACTTACATATGTTCTTCACCTTGTAATTCGATTTGACGTATTTGATCATTACAAATAAATACCTGTCTGGCTACCCTATCGCACCTAGCGGTGATTTTGACCATCGCTTCCACCACTGTAGCCAAAGCATTCCTATCACCTCTGGTACCTTCCTGCAACAAAACCGCCATCTTATCCCTCTGCAATAATAATTTATCATATTTCTCCTTCAACCTCTCCATCTCCGATCTCAACCTGCCCTCCTCCGATATGCTTGTTCGGAGAGATTCAGGGGCGAGCAGACGTGGTGTGGAGAGTGCGAGTGAAGAGAGAGTGGTATCGAGATATTTGTGGAAAGTGGAGTTTCCCAAACTTAAACGTAACGCAGGAGCTGTTTCGGTGCTCCATGGTAAAGGAAGACTTTCAAAACCTCTTCTGGGTGTACCTAAAGAAGGGGTTGAGATGGTAGAGGTTGTGGTCAATAAAGAAGACTTTGATTGAGCGGAATGTGATCGGCGATGAGTAAGTCGGATATATTGTGGGGTTTGAAGAGCACGAAGTTCTGCTAATTGTTTTTCACCAAGACCGAGAAGAGCATCACCGGTAGAAGAAGATCTTCTACGTTCAATGAATTGTTCTCGTGTCGGTAATACCGCGGCACTTTCTGTCCGACGAAGAGGAAAAGATTGAGGAGGAGAAGAAGGTCGAACGGTATGATTACTATCGTCCGAACCGGCTCGTTGACCTAACATCTGTGGTTGTTTCCCAGTGTTCTTGGTTGGTGATTGGTAACGAACATGTGTTCTTGGTTTTGGAGAGATTTGTCGAGATGGTGAAGGTGTGAGGTTGGAAGTACGAAGTCTGAGAGCTACGGGACGATGTTTAGGAGTTTCAGATTGGACCATTTCTGTCGAACGTGAGGGACGAGTTGGAGTGGTGGGTGGTTCAGAGCTTAAAGCATTGACGGTTGATGATCTTTGTCGGCCAGTCGTAGTGTTAGTCAATGAAGCTGATCTAGATAGAGGGGAAGATGTCGTGGAAGCCGCACGACCATGTGTGTGAATTCTTGATCCATAAGAAGATGGAGGAGTACCAAAACCAGCCATTCGTTGTTGATATCGCTATCTCATTAGCATTGTCCTCACTGGATGCGAATGACCATGAGCTTACCCGGTTGGGAGAAACGTTGATAGGCTGTGCAATTCGAGATTTTCTCTTCTCCTCCGATGTATCAACAGGGGTAGGGGGAAGAGGAATGGTAGGAGGTGGTCCACTAGGAAACGAAGCATCAGATGGTCTTCTAGCTTTGGCAGGGGACTTGACAGAAGTGGGAGTGAAGTCGGTTTTGCCTGATGAATTTTTTCGTAAAAGTGATACCGATGGGGTTTTCTTAAGATCGTTGGATCGTATAGGCGAAGGACTAGAAAACTTGAACGAAGAAGGTGGATTACGATCTGTTTGAGGGGAAGAACCGAATTCAGGACTATTGGAAGCGGGTGAAGCAGAGGGTATAGGAGTAGAATTGGAAGTAGGTGTGGACCGGCCACTTTTGAAAGAGAAAAAGGTTCGCATTTTTCGTACAGACACAGTCAACAGGACAACCTGAAAAAAGAAACAAAAGACCGGGAAGAAGGAAGAAGGGGAGACAGTAATGAGAGTGGGGACTGGGGTTTTGGGGATAAGGGTCAGTCGAGACATTTGTAAGATAAATAAGTAAATGGATCATCAGTCGTAGATCCCTGACGGTAGCTGCTTACGCTGCTAAGAAACGGATACCGTCCGTCGTCAAGAACGGTCTTACTATCTCCATTAGCATGCGGACGAGCCATTGGCTGGATAGGGATCCCTCGTTTCATACGAGACAGATTGGGTTATTCGAGGGTCATACAGTTCATCAAGCGTTCCACCCCTTGAGCGAGTGGTTCAGGTCCGCAGAGGACAGAGACGGATCTGATGATAGCGGGGTGGCTTGAGTATGGGAACGTGCCACCCGGAGAACGGGAGAACGGGAGAATGTGTCACGGTCAGGCAGACTTGGGGCCTGGTATAGAACATTTTCTGAAAAAGAAGGACAAAGCTGAGGAGAGATCCGTCGTGAGGCAGAGTATAAAAACGATGGGACCTGGTTTGAGGTGATTCAAGGTTGATCGTGCGGTTGGCGTTTGGCGCAAGAGATGGAGGAACGCTCAGTGCCTGAGTTGATAGCGAGAATGATGGTGTCCGGGTGAGTGACATGTTGTCAAGGTGAGCGTCATGGTGGAGGGCGATATATGTATGTTCAGTCGTCCAGTAGTATGTGTGGCCTGTCCTGTAGGTAATGGTATGGAGTTGAAAAAGGTTGGAACCCTGACATCAGAAGGCGATAGTGAATGGCCAGCGACATCGTGGCGTGAACGTGTGCAAGCACAGAGGTCCAGCCGGGCGCAGAGAAATATCGCGAGAAGTAAACCCCGTAGGGTTGTAACGCTTCTCACAGCGTTAAGAACAGATACTACACATGATCTTAGCCAAAAGAGGCCAGAGAGGATACTAGATATGCTTTTCGTTCATCTTCGGGTCCTCCACCGCCGCTACCGCCGGGCTTTTCGGAGTTGAGCGGTTGGCTCAGAGTCTCAAAGTGGGTGTGGCGTGGGGGACCTCCACTCGATGTGTCCACTTTCAGCTTTCTTTCCTTCCTTTCTTCAGCACCGCTCTAGCGTTGACTTTTACCTAGGTGTCCTTGGCATCTCTGACAAACTCGCACTCATCATGGACTCTGTATATTTGTCGTCATGACTCGGTTGTTGTCCCGATTTTTACATATCCTCGTGTTACGAGCTGTACAGTCAGTGGCATACGGTCTGTGGTGTGGGAAGCACTATGAACTCGGTGCTCTCAACGTTCCTCCCGCACCGGAAAGTCGTTTCACCTCCCCGCCCATCTCTCCTCAGCCTTTACTCAACTTTCGCTGCTCAACATCTAGCTCCATATACATAGCGGGTGATTTGAAGGATCATCCAGGAATCATCATTGATGCGGAGGTTACGAATGACGTTGGTCAACCATGTGAGTCCTCGTTAAACAAATCATCTCCAACGCTAATGATGGTCAGACGAAGGCACCTTGGGGCAAGCCTTGAATGTGATCGTTTCGACGAAGGATATTGTACTGGCCAGTGGGTCTGTTGTCCCCGGCACTTCCGGTACTGTGCTACCTCTTGACTTTTCGGCACTCTCTGCAACCGGAGAGTCGTACATCGTCACTTGTACGGCGCAAGCAGGAGTAAATATCTTCACCGTTGAAACTGAGGCATGGTATCTACCTCCGAACCCGTACGGAGGATCCACTGTCAAGGTCGATCGGCATAGTGGGGCCCTGATGGTTGAGGAAGAGGACAGGTGGGAGAAGATATTCCCCTTCGGATGGTATGACGTGAGTGCTCATTTATCTGCCTCTGAATGAAATACTCATCCGGACAGAGCTTTGACCCAGAGGATCGGTCACGACCAAACTCTCTGAGATCGCCATTGAATGTAAGCTGAATGCTGGACAGTCTTCTGCTCAGAGCTGATGAAGGAGGGTGGAGAACCCGTCCAAGTGGCATTGCCTTCACCGGAAAGTGCTATTGGAATCGATGTAAGCAAGCCTATCTGTTGAACTATTGTACTTCTTTGCTCACAATAGCCTTATTTGACCAACATCGAACGCCTTGACCGAGCCAAGAGACAAGGAATGAACATGATACATCCTGTTCCTCCCGTACCCCATTATGCTCCGAACAATGACTGGACGGTCACGTCCACTTACATGGCTCACGCTGAAATTCTCGGTCTTGGTGTAATGTATGACATGCGTCACTGTAAGCTTTCTCTCTATCGTCATCTTTATGCCTGACCATCAGCTTTCACAGATCTTGGTTCAGTCAAGGATCAAGTCGAACGATTTCGTTCTTCCCCAAGCTTACTCGTATGGTACACTTCAGACGAGCCGGACGGTCCCCCGACTTCATTAGACTCCACCGTCGATGCTCGCTCTCTGATCCGTGATTTAGATCCATACCATCCCACCGCTCTTGTACTCAATTGTGCAGACTATTACTTCGCCTCTTACGTCCAAGGAACCGATATCCTCATGCTTGACGTTTATTCAATCGCAATGAACCCCATCTGGTCCAAAAAGTGGTCTACTCCTGTAAACTCCACATTTGGTGCATCTGGCTGCGACAATTGTCAGGGCAATTTCCATGATCTGTCTCGACGAATAGATGAGGCCAAAGCTAGGTTGAGGGTGATGAGAAGAGAAAGGGAGATACCAGTATGGATCGTACCGCAAGCGTTTGATGATCATGGGGATGAATTTTGGTGGAGGGTCCCGACGGGTGATGAGGAGGTTGTTCAAACGATTCTGGCGGTGAATCATGGAGTCATAGGACACTGTGCTTGGTTTGCAAGTTCAGCCACGCCGGATTTATTGGGGGTGAGTACATGTTGACCTTTCATAAATATCTTACCCACCCTTTAAATTATGCTTGGTCTGTGGAAGAATACTGAAGTGATCAGGGAGAGGGAGAGAAGAGTTACACTGGGTTCGAGCTGATCTCAGAACGTCTCATTCATATCCAAACATCTATACGAACAACGTCATTTTCTCCTAGATAACGCCCATACTCGTCGACCTGTACTCACATCCCTTCCTTATCATGACGGAAATGGTGTAGACGCATTCGCTTGGACATCATTTACGCCCCATGGGACAGATATTCTCGTTCTCGCCGCTCACTTGAATTATATCGGACTCGAGGCCAAGACGACTTTTAGTCTCCAACTCTCGGGTCAAATCAAACGGGTTTTGTTCGGGGATGTCAGGAGTACATCGAACGGTGATGTTGTGTTCCGTATGGGACGGACGAGCACCGCAGGGGTCATTTTGCATATCGCGAAAGAGAGTGATACGACGGTCGATATGGATACAGGGGAGATGACCCTGGTGAAGAGACTTGGCAAGGGGAGTGAATTAATGGAGTTGTAAGCTAGTCCTATGCTTCATGATACTCTAGACTGGTGTCAAGATAACTAATGCAGGACACTCATCTGGAGATTTCGATCTCCCAAGCTCAATCTCATGGGCAATGTCATATCTCAAAGTGTCATCCTGGTGTGGAGGGGGTTACTAACCATAATCATGTTTCCTATTCTGTCCACTTCTACAAACCTCGTAAGGGATCGGGTGAAATGTTGTCTTGGTCCTTCTGATGATAGATTTCTAATCTTCTCATGGTCTCAATTTCATATGGAACAAACGAAGATGCATGCTGATCTGTCAAACTCTATGAATCAAATGACATTGAGTCAAGATGACTCCGCGTCAGACACTGAGGGATTCACGACAGAAGGTAGCTTGAGATTCCTGAATATAATGTACGTCGAGCTGTCACAGGGTCTCACTGATGGTGCAGCCAGACGTTCCTCTGGGTCCCTCCAAAACCCTTGAAGTAATACCTTGCCAACTGGAACGCCCGCGAAAAAGTGACAAGTATTGGGCAGTGAGACCGGAGGGAAAAGGTGCTTCATACTGGATATGTCTGAGGGTTTCCATCTGGCCATGATGCTTGCCGTTTGCTGAGCGGCCGTCTCGTCTGGACATTCTTGGGTGGAAAAGTAGAAAGTCCACTGGGAAGGATCAATGAATTGTGAATTGCAGGATGAAAGCACTCACACGTTGAACCACCATTTTACAACGGTAAGAAAACGTGGTTTGTCTCGTTGACGTTCGAGGAACCTCTTGGAAATGATGCTCTTTCTCAGACCTGCTCAGCAGAGGGTCGAGGTACCCCTCCGGACGGTCGTTCTCAAAATAATAAATCCAGTGTTGGCGTGCTATACCCATGTGGAATCCGTCTTTCCCCAGACTGTCTGATTTCAACTCACTAATCATCTTCTTGATCACTTGACTCTCGCGCTCTTCTATAGCACTGCGCTTGAGTGATTCACTTCCATATATAAAGGCGGTCATATTTCGGCTTTCAGTCATATTGTGTAAAATCAATGTTAAAGTGGGAGATGACAGTCTCAAACCTCGAAATCGGCCCTTTATAGACGCAAGGACGACTGAATTTTGTGGGCGGAGCCAGCGACCGTCTCGTCCATAGGCTCCTACCTACTCGAAGAGGCAGAACCCCGAGCCCATTCAACTCAAGGCGATGCGGTCGGATCTGCGCCTTGTTGAAATTCCCACAATTCCCACGCCGCATCGCCTCTTTCCCACGGGATCTCGACGACCGTTTGCCCGTGGGCCCGCGGTTTTATCGCATGTCGGATCTCCTGCCATGTTGCCTGCCCGTTCGGTGTGGGAAATCTCGTCCCACGCATCCTTCTGACCGGTGTATGAGGAAAATGTCAGTGCATGATCCGCCCGATATGGAATGTGGTCCGGTCATGAGGATTGGACGAACCGATGCAATGCACATTCCTGTTATACAAATCATTTCCCCCTAAGATCCAACTGTTACAAACCCAGTGATATCAATCATGATCCCCCACTATGCTGGCGAGTACGATAGGTGATATCATGCCGATCACCAAAAGGCCTGTTCGGAGATATTGTCCTAGTTGTTCGGAGTCGGAGGAATGTTCAGAGGCGTCTATTCGAGTGGGATGAACGTGTGAGTGAGGTTTGGCGGGTGGGGATGAAAGAGGTTGAATGACCGTGGCTACATAAAGGAAAGAACCGCCCTAGATGTCAGCCAGAGCATCATAGGGATGTGCGAAGTTTATGTACAGTTGGCTTTCTTGGTATGAGATGAGTCGAGGACTCACAGAGAATAACAATGCAATTCCTGTCCACCAACCTAATCCATCTGTATCGCTCGTCGAACTCCCCAGACCTCTCCAGCCGAATGCTTTCACTAGCAGATACGTGAGAATGGCTCCTAGTGGTGCGGCGAGGGAGAAGATGAACAGACGTTTTCGAATGGACGGAGGGGATATGGAGAGGGAGAGGAGGGTGGTAGTTAAGCCAAGAGCTGTGGGGCCTGGTCGTGAGTCAATCGGCCTTGTTCCCTGCTTTTCTGGAGAGTCATCCAGCCCATCTCAGTGTCCTTGTATCATTCACGTTTGACCTGGGAGCGGGAACTCTCCCTGATTCTGATGGCTGACAAATGAATCAACTATGCCTAGTCATAACACGATTATTTTGGATGGAGAATGAATGCCACACTCTCGCTGGCCTCTCATAGACAAGCCCCAGAAAGCGTGCAGGAGGGAGGGGACGGGGGTATAATCAGAAAGGAAAGGCATTGAGAGAGAACATGAGCCTACCTTTATGCACCATGACAGCCAAAAAAACGATCAATCCCAAACTTCCTCTTTCTGACAAACTGCTGGCTCCCAAAGCTATCCCATCCGCAGCACCATGTATCACCAAACCCAACGTCGCATTGAGTCCATGTATTCCACCCTGAGTGGTCGCTCTATCTTTCCCATCATCCACATGAAGTCGTTTGGGCCGCGTTACGATAGCCGTAGCGCTGTTCATATGTACCGATGGAGGTCTTCCGCTCTCTAACGAAGGACGTCCCGATCCCTCGGTGTAGAGTGGGTTCGCGAGTGAGTCTGAACTGGATGACGGGGACGGAGGAAGGGAATGTGGTGGATGTGGAGTGAGGGATTCTATCAAAAGCATGAGGGCAAAACCGGCCAAGAGGGAGAGACCGATAGCGTGGACTGGGGAGTCAGATTTGGAGTCGGAAGATACGGAAGAGTAGAGTGTGTTGATCCCCCTGCTTGTCAGCTCGTCTCTATCATACTTGAGGTCACGTGTGACTCTAAAGATAGGGAGGTGTGAGACACGAGGGTGAGATGATCAAGGATGCGGAGTATGTCAGGTCATATGAGTAGGGAGAGATCAAAGACGTACTCTGGGATGATGATTGTCAAAGCTGCACCGACGAGAAGTCCCATTCCCAACACAGAGATGGCTTTTAATCGCTTTCCTATGAATTAGCAGTGAGTTTCAATGTCTTTTCATACTTGCTAAGATGTATGGAAAGATGGCGTATACGATGAGAGACTCACCGGTCATGACAGAGTTGAACATGAGTGGAAGGGATCCGGCTAGCATGGAGGCTATGAACATGGCCACGCATTGTGCGAGAAGAATAATCAATCCCATATCCACTCCATGTAACAATCTCTTCGATCCTGGTCTGACAGTGTCAGTAGTGATAAGATGAGGATGTTGTGAAAGAGGAGGTAATGTAGACATTGAAAAGTGAGAGAGAGAGATAACTGGCAATGACGTCGGCGATGTGCGAGAGAGCACAGCTACCTTAATGTGCGAATGACAAGCGGTGAGATAGTCACTACTAGCAAGTGATAGTTGAACAAGTGAGGGAAGACAGATGTCACATATATGAGTAGATGTCATGACCGTCGAGGTCGTCTAAAAGATTGAAACGGTGATCCATTGATGTGTGTGGGCCATCAGGTCTGGTCACGGTGTCGAGGTGTCGCTAGTCGCTTCCCTTGTGGGGTCATGGGTCATTTAGGTCTTCTGATCCGCAATAGTCGCAGTAGTTGACCTTCCCTTCACTCTACCAGTATCCTTTATCATATCTCTCCTATTTCTCACTATCGAAACATCATCCGACAATAGTACTGATTGTGAGATCATTGTTTTTATCCATCTCCGACTCGCTACTCAATCCAGTCGACCCGTCGTGACATCTCATCAAGCTTCAAGCTCCGACGGCCGACGCAGGTCAACATGACCGATAAAGGAAAGACGAGATCTCGTCCTACCGTGGACACATCTATTCAATCAGACTCCCATTCATACCTCAGAACGCGTTCACCTTCACGATCTAGATATAATCAAGAAGAAGATAAAGGGCAAGATGATGATCATGTTCGACCTTTATTTGGACATTTACATTCTCCCACTTATCCACCTAGATCATCTCAATTCTCTTCCACTAGTATTCGACGATTACACTCCCTTATCCGTCTACCTCCGAGTTTGAAACGAATCTTCCTCTCACCAGTATATCTCGTACTTGTCTTCCTATGCGTTCTATTGACGTTCTTTTTCTTACGATCTGATAGACCATTTGACACGGGTTCTCCCTTCCCCTGGGAGAATCCACCATCATCTTTGATAAAGCTACCCGAAGAATACGCCCCATACCTCCCTGATCTCAATTTGCCCGAGATATTATTATCGCCTCAGCTCGAACCACTGGCATCGCAATTGAAGAAATTTTTACTTCGGCCAGTCTTAAGCTATGAAGAAAGCGACGCAGCGAATAAAAAGCTTTGTCCGTCAGAGATCAGTGACAGATTGGTCAATCCTGATCAGTACAATGGTGATGGTCAGTTCTGGAGGGAAGGTGTGACTCCAACGGTGGTTTATGAGAAGAGAGCTAGTCTTATTCACTTTTTAGCTAAACATGTGGAGGAGGGCAGAACTATTTTTGGAGCTGAGGTGGGACAAGGACAGGGTATCGTATTGACCGGAGGGAATCAGGTAAGCGCCATGGTCACACATCCGGACAAACCATCCACTCCCATCAAGATGTGTCAGGTTATACTGCCAAGATAGAAGTCTGACAGATAGGATACAACTCTCAGGATGATTACACTTCTTCGACATCTCAACAGACTTGGTGTGAAACTTCCAGTAGAAGTATTTCACTATCCTGACGAACTACACGAGGAGGAACACAGAGAGGCGATACGTGAACTCGGCGCGACCATACGTGAGGTCAGTAATCGTGTTTACGTTTGTGCCAGAGTCTGATGATATAGATACAAGGCGTCGGTAAGGTCGACGGCGTTTGGAAGAATTGGCAGATCAAAGGTCAGGCGATAATACAATCGTCTTTCCGAGAAGTTCTATATATCGATTCTGGTGAGCATCTCATCCCTGATGTTTATCGCAGAGACAACTCCCCTTCAGCTCTGACTGGCATCACGCTCCCCAACATCAGCATCAACTATCTGATAGTATACCAAGAGTTGACGGATAGATAACATTCCCCTTCGCGACCCCTCCCATCTTTTCTCAGCTCCTCATTACCTCAACAATGGTCGTGCAGTTTTCTGGCCAGACTTGTCCAGAGACCATCCAGATAATGCCATATGGCGTCTCGTTGGCGATACATGTAATCTCCGTGAATGGACGTTTGAATCGGGTCAAATCGTTTTGGACAAAGGGGGAAATGGAGGTCTCAATATCGCCGCTTTGTACCTTGCGGCTGGTATGATGGCCGATAGGGATTTTTGGTTCAGGATGTGCGGAGGAGATAAGGATACCTTCCGCTGGGCATGGAGGATGTTGGATATTAATCTCGCCACCAGTCCGAGATGGATGTCGGCTCTGGGGTTCAAGAATGGGTTTGAGAATGGAAGGTTTTGTGGGCAGTGAGTCTGTCTATATTGCCTTTGAATTGTATCTAACTGTCTTCCTTCGAGTGTCCCTGGTCGGAAAGTGAGAGAACCCTGGTTGTGCAATGGTCATCGCTGGTCTGGATCCTTGAATCTGACGTGATGAGTGAGACGGGGATGAAGAACAAGCTAACACACAGCACTGTCCTTCAATACGACCTCGTCATACATGAAGGAGAAGAGCGAGAGCGGCCTCTGTTTGTGCATTCGTACGTTATCACATTTTTTTTCTGTACTATAAGAGCTATATTGATGAAGAAGAAATTTATTAAAGCATCTGGGATCCGCCAACCTGGGTCGTGGCAAGCTGTTCACCCATGTGGTCAGTGTCATTCTTTGTGGTCATCCCTTACAACCCCTGTTTGTCGTATTTCCGTAACGCCACATCTCCTTCTTCAACTTGATACTCAGCGTTCTCACTCGGGTCGCTGTGAAGCATGACCGAATCTAGACAATCTTGGACCTATTCAGTATTGCTACTGTATCAGAAAGACGGACAAGTTGTGGGAAAGAAAGTACTTCGCTGATAACCAGAAACGCATGTCTCTCGACGCATCACACGAACCTACCCTAAACTACGCCCATGCATGGGTCTACAACGGTGCCGCCCGTGGAATGTGTCTTGACCTCGACTGGCATCCGTTAGCATACGAACGTCTCACCGACGCAGAGAGGGAGATACAGAAAGTGGAAGGGATTCCCGTGGGACAAATTGAAGGAGGAGTGTTTGAAGGTTTTGAAGATGCTTGGTTTGATGAAGGAGGTAGGATAGGGGGTTGGTGATTTGTGTTCAGTTTGATTTGAAAAAAAATAACCACTGGGTGGTTTGACTGACCAGAGGTAAAGTAGTAGTCAGAAGTAAGGGCAAGCTCTGAAGACTTTCGATTGTATAGAGATCTAGAGGTTCATTTGTATTTCTAGATGTATCTGTGAAGGATATAACAGTAGAGTTGCGGACACTGTTAGTACTAGTTACTAAGTAGAGTTTCTACTGCGAGTCGGTCAAAAATGTCAATGAAAAAGAAATCATACACGTTTCTTAGGTGTTGAAATTTCTTCCCCTTTTAGCCCTCTTGTCCATCTATCCACCTTGACTGCAACTGACTTATAACTTACTTACTTTTCATGTCATCACTCTCATTCCTGTCTTTCCCTCTCCGTCCAAGTCAAAATAAACGCTTATGTCTCATTCGACGTTCTCGCCCACATTCCCAAAGACACCAAAGCACCTTATCCAAACCTCAATTCCAAGCTCACACTTTATACTCACCTACAATCCCTCACCTCCAATCCCACCTCCGATCTCTCTCTCTTCAACCTAACTCCACAGCTCTTTACCTTCTCTCCACTTCCCTCTCTCCTGAATCATTAGAATCTATCATCTCCATTCTCTCTAATTCTTTCCCCACTTCGATAGGTTCTTTCGGTATCACTTCCCCAGGTGAAGAGAATTACATCAGTTTGGTCATTTTCAATGATGGAAAAGTATTCTCAAGTGAGTTATTCGGACCACCCGAAACCAGCGTAGGAAGAGCGCAACGACCTGCAAACTCAGATCAATCGGACTTTTCGTCGTCTGGTCTTCGAAGATCCGCTGGGGGTGGGAAATCTCTTCCAAATGATTTAGAAGAATCATCGGGATCTTTCGGGTCAGACGTGAGCTGGAATGATGTTCTTGCTGGGAGATCAAATACGCAAGAGAGACGAGAGGAGGTAGAGTTGGAAGATGGAATAAGAAAAGCTAGGGAAAGGGGATGGGAAGATATTTGGAGTGGGAAGGTTGAGGAGGATGAAGATATCGAACAATTACGTGGTGTCAAGTGAGTTTGAGTTCCTTTCTCGACATCTTTTCTCCCCCATGATGATTCCTCTATGCACTCCATTTCACCTATCACTAAGTACTGATCATCATAACGGCTCACTCTTGACATCCGATAATCTCATGTCACCTGTCTTCTCATCATACGATCCCTTTTCCTGTTCAGATTCCCCCTTGACGGATCACGGGAGTAAAGATCAGTTTCCTTGGTGTAGACGTGGTGACCTCCTAATGAGCTCGTACATGGTATCTTCGAAAACTATCTGAGAGTTGAGTCTCAAGGATGAAAGAGTAATCACTAATCTTCAGAGCGAGAAGTTTGATTTATCTTTCAGATTCATCTCCTTATCGGACTGCATCCGCTTTAGGAAACATGTTCCCTTCTTCTGTTAACGTGAGTCCTCCCCTTTATTTTCCTTCCAAGCCCTCAAATATGTCACCCTCTCGACTGAACCATCTTCCTATTGAATTTCCAATCACATTTGTACTTGTTGAAATATCCCGATCTCGTACCCCCCTCCCATTTCGTCTCCGATATTACAAACCATTCTCAGGAAAGAAGTACTAATCTAAGGCGGGGTTCATCACCGCCCCTACTCCATTCTTAACTGGTCGTCCGCATACTTTATTACTCAATTCTAAACCGGTACATGCTTCAGCAGTAGGAATAGCTTTACCTTTTCCTCTTCGATCACAAGTGGATTATGGTCTTAGTGCTTTAAGTGAACAAATGACCATATCTTCGTACGTCTTCGTCTTTTGTACCCCCTCTTTCATTGTTTCATTTCATTTTCTTTTTATGGTTTATTCAATTCCCCGACACGCTTGCTCATAGAATGAAAGAGGACCGATGACGTAGGTTTTAGGACAGGGATTGAGATTGATAATCCATGATCGACTTTCTTGGGGCATCTTCCGCCAAAAACGAAATAACGGAGAAGCTGAAATGGTATAGAGCAAAAGGGAATCTTTTACTTCGGATAAAAGAAGGTAATGGTAACCCAGCACAAGCTCTGATTTCCTCTATCCAAACTCGGTTTGGGGATCAGGGTTTGAGGAAAGAAGATGATTTTTATCTTTCCATCAAAGTATGTCTCATCCTGCTTTCCATCCCCTTGCCTTTCTCTTCTTCCCTGACTCTGCCCCTTCCCCTCCCTTTGCCCCCTCTCAACCTTTCTGTCACTGTAATCTTACTTCCCTCCGTAACAGCCCTATTCTCTCACAAGTTCATCCATGTCTTGATCACATACGTACAATCATTAACTCTGTCTCTTGTCGGGCAAGTAGGTCTTTACACAGATATCAAGCAAAGTAATCAAAACCCCGACTAACAACCAGGATCCCTCTGGTGGGAGAATGGTGAGAATCCTCAGTGGTGATCCTTCCCGAGGTACGATCTCCCTAGACACATCTCTCTCCCTCAAACCGAATACAAAAGTAAAATTCATGTATCGACCCAATCCTCTCTCGTCTATATCTCTCCCGACATCTCAAAATGAAATCCACTTTGTCGCTTTGGGGAAATCGGAGTTTGATGTCCCTACTAAGATTGGAAAACCTCGGACGGAGAGTGGATTTTATGGATTGAGCGAAGGAGGGTTTATGATGAATCAGAAAGAATGTAATGTCGCCGGTGCTACTTTACGATTAATCTCCTGATGTTGCTTGAATAATGAGTAATGAGTCTTGTGCAATGGAGGAATAGAAAAAGGTATTTGATGCATCCCAACAACATGGAATTGCCCATTTTGACCCTACATGTTCCATTATTACTGATGACAACTCAAGACAAAAGGATATCACGCCGGACACTCACTAAGGGACATAAGTCAACTTGCCTAGGATATCACTAGCTCACCCGCATAATTGCTGAATGGAATATTTATGATACCATGCGTCTCGTGGAATCCAACCACCTGCCATACCGGCTGAATAAGACCATTCAGCTGCGTTTTCCGTTTTCCATGTCCAGTAGATCCTATGTATCAGCTATGCTCACTCTCCCCGGCCGTCCCGGACACTTTATCCAAACCTTCATCTTCCCCCTCTAATTCCTGTCTCAGGGTCACATATGAGGGATTGAATAAAAGACGACGAAGGGAGAATGCCGGAAGTTAATCTGAGAAAATGTTAGATGGGATGGATGAACAGATAGGAAAGGTAAGGCACAAAATAACCAATCACTCACCAGCCTTGACCATGATTTTCATAAGTTTGAGTTTGAACATCCCAGAATCTCTGCATGAAATCTTTGTATTCGCTATCACGTCAACAACATTTAACACAAAGACAGCAAAAAACTTACGCGGAAAAGGAAGACCCGTCACCTGTTTTGGTAGAGCAATCACCAACGTAAGATGAACCAGGAAGAGTACCGTCGTATCTCGCACCAGTACCGCGACCGTTTAACCATAAAGCACAATCGGTAGATGCTACTGTCCATTCTCCGTTGACTAACCATAATGGAGAACCATCGAAAGTAGAAGATTGTTGGCATATACCCTGTAGGGTCAACGTCTGACATCCTTGTTTCGTAAGGTCCAAGATCAGTAGGGTACTTCACGAGAGAACAGGCTGTAGAGATTCCTCGATCGAAAACCGAACCATTTGAGAATGGATTCAAGAAGGGATTGTGATGAGTTTTCATAGGAATTGAGATATGAACCCACCTGAATATGTTGATCCCAAGTCCATTCGTTGGTAGGTTGATCAAATATCTGATAACTATGATGATCTATCATTACATCTTCGTATGTTGGTTGTGACATGTAATTGTTATAAGTATTGAGAGGTTGAAACCCATCATGAATAACCAATACTAAACCTGATTTACTACCAGATCCTTGTGATGCCCATGGATATCTTGCAGCACCGTAAGCATCATACCAATATTGTCTTGTGGTCGATAATAATTGTTGGTTGAGATATGTAGCAGGTTCATTGAGTAAACCAAGAGCTGTGACGACTTGATAATATGATGAATCGGAATATTTCTGCGACAATGATTGAATGATATTCTTCGTACGTAGGACATTGTTGGAATTGGTAGCCCATAACGCATTTCCTCTTCGACCGGAATTATCATAACCGTTTTGAGAACCTGGAGCACCGTGAAGATCTATCATGACTTTCAGACCGTGATTACGGGCCCATCCTATAGCTCGGTCGAGATAAGCTGCTGCTCCTTGAATATAGGGTTCTCCACCGGAGACGTCGTATGCCCAAAAGCCGATCGGGATTCTAACGTGATTCAAACCGGCGGCTGTACGTCAGCGCTACGAGTACTCGATGATATGTTAAGCTTTAAAAAAATCGGGTGACATACCAGCGATAGCCGCAAAATCAGATTCGGTTATCCAAGTGTCCCAATGTTGGCGTAGTGCGGCTTGTGCTTTGCCTCGATTTTGCAATTTGCAGAACGTGTATTCATCAACTATATCGTCGTTTCCTGTGTTTTGGAAGAGTGAAGGCTGACTTTCAGTTTGGTTTCAAAGCAAGAGGGAGTGAAAACTCACCGTGATGAAGGGTTCGAGAACCAGCCACTACGATCATCAGCGGCAAACATTACGGAGGAATAGCAACCACTCACTCCACCAATATTGACACCACGGATCTTCCAATCACCATACTGCCAACCGACGTTGACATCCCGTTGTTGGATATTGAGTTGTGAATGGTTTGTGGATCCAGTACCACCGAAATGCTCACCGGTAGGTAAGGAGAGTGTGAGGGGGAGTAGGGGAAGAAGAGAGAGAAGAAGAAGAGTGAATGAGCGGAGCATGTTGTCAAATGAATTTGAGGAGGAGAAGATCGGGAGTGAGGATTGAGGAGAGGATAGAAGAGAGAGTGAAGAAGGAATGGAATGATGAAAATGCTAAAAGTTGAGTGTTATATATATACAAAAAGAGGTTTTGATGCCCGGCCGATACTACAAGCGGTTAGGGGGTCCGCTCTCTAGCGTTTTACAACCACAAAGGACGTTTGGCCCGTCGTCGTCGGGGCTACGATTCGCCGTCGATCGTCCGCTCGACAATGACCAGCGTCCTGATGACTTCTGCCTATCAAGACGGATACTCACAGTGAGTATGTATTGGTTGTTCAGTAACCGACTACCGGTGGTTTTCAGCTGAGCCTGGGTCTCAGTAGTCGCAAGTTTGATCACTAGCACCATGTTGGCGAAGAGTGTCGGCCATGTGGCCATCTCCTGGTCGCTAAAGGACCTCGTTTCATTTGCTACTTGAGGCATGTTGCTGTTTGACTGTCTGCATAAAGTCAGCATTTCCTGCTTGACAGTAGGTCATCATCAGCTAAGCCAGGGCTACAGGCGATTAAAATGTTCTAGTCGTTTAGAAGACAGTCAACTCTGAGAATGTTGGACGAAGAGGGCCGGATTGTTTCTTGGAATGACGTAATGACCACGTCGGAGGATTGTCGATGAGCATCATTAAAAAATGTGCGTTGGAATCAGGCTTCCTTCCGAACATCAGCACTCGGTTCAGGGTCGGCGAGCCGGAACATGCGGAATACTAGCCGGCTGAAAGATTGTCGTCAACGAATTCAAGACCCAAGACTTCAGACATATTCGATGGTTCTTGATCTGCATTCATTCGGTTCGTCAGACGGACCGGTATGAATCGTCGATCAGAACTATATGATGGGATTGTTCGACTGGGCAGGGATTGAGCGATACCGGGTAAATGACAGGCGAGATGTTCATGGATGCATGTTCGTAATGTTTCGTCTCTGCGTTAAGCATGTTTTGATGTTGATTGATCAGCTGGACAACGTCTTAGCGATCTCAATCGTTGTCCGATCCGGCGAAGATATTCTCCTCTCTGAACTTCAATCTTCGCGATCAGTACTTTTGAGATTTTAATTGGGGGATCTACTGACCCAGCCAGCTTGGACTTTGGCTTGACGATCTTGGCATTCTCAGCCCTCTTGAATAACAGGGGCTGTTGGGTCGGTCTTGAGTCCACATTGGCATTTGTCTTGTGCCTCCGGACTATCCTCTCCTCCTCAGAATCGGTGTCTATCAGGCCCTGGTCGCGAGCGCGCTTTGGTATTCCGCCAGAACCCTGATGTGATCCACCGCTGGATGATATGGAGAGGAACTCTTCCTTGAGGGCCTGATGGTCAATTCGGTCACAACTACGATTCGACTCACCTCAACCTCGGTTTTACCCCCTGGCAGCACTTCGTATGGTCGCCAAATACTCGACCGAAGCTTTGTGGGATGATTCGAATCAATACCTGCCAAAGTGTACAGATCCGATTTGACCGCCGTTGGTTCGAGCCCATGATGTCGTATTAGAGTTTCCAAGACCTGCCCGTATCAGATCATGCTCCGGTTTAGCGGACTCACTTTGCGGACCGCGATCAGATCGTAAACGTCGTGGATATACAAGCATATGAGGTGCTATCGTCAGCCGAAGGTCTACAACGACAAGGCCGCTCACAGATGACTCGAGATTATGTGTATTTTTCGGAGCAACCTTGCTGAGAAACACTCCGGCGTCCCTCAGTGGGCCATGAGCGACGGATGATGCTACTACCGACCACACTTTGTCGATCTCATGGGGTTTGGGGAAGAGAAGCCTGATCATTAGCAGAGCCCAAAATTTAAGATCCACTGACCACTTGCCCACAGTCCAGCCAGAACGCAGAGATACCTGTTTGAGTTGTTCTTTGGCGTGCTCGAAAGCCTTGACATGGGGTGAGCGTTTGTTGGGTGTAGGAGCTTACTTGATCTCGTGGTGCCTTCCTTTTCCCTTTAGGTCCACGCTGAGGTTTTAGTGAATGGTCAATTGAATATGGTGACTATACCTCTAACTCCATGAGATTATCCATCAAGCTGTTCACTAGACATCAGCCAGTTACTTGATCAAATGAAGAAGTGAGCACTGACTGATGGAGGTTGCTTCTGCCAGAGCGCCACCGTACTGCTTGGTCCTGTCGGGATCTTCTGCCTCCCTGTCGATACCTTGAACCCAAATCCACTGCTGGTGAGGACTAAGTGATATTCAAGACATGAGAGAGTACATCAGTGACATCGGTCGTGATCTTGGTGGGAGCATTCTGGGTAATTCATGAGCGACGGTCACTCTTGTTGCAGAAAGTGACCTGCCAACCTTTTCGACAAATTGTTCGATAGTGACATGGCTGCCAGGAGTCCAGTGGTAATCTGAGCTCATATATATGGGACTAGGCTGTATAAGGATAGTGTAGAGATATGAAAGGAGGATAACTTATATGTATGTGGGGGAAGGAATGGGTGGGGTGGGAGAATGGGAGAACGGGCGTGATCGGAAAGGAAGGAAGGAAGGAAAAGCATGACTGGTAGACGTTAGACGTCGAAATTTCCTCCCAATTCGACTTTGACTCTTGCTTTGTCCTCTCTATCACACTCAGTCATGCCAAAACCAAACAAGTCTTCTGCGTCTTCCGGGACGAGGAAGAAACATGCCAACAAGACTGGGAAGAATCAAGAAGATGTGCCCGATAGACCCCTGCAGCGAGGGCAGAAGAAGCTTAGCAAGGCTCAACGAAAAGCTCTCCCACAAGTCAAGCAATACATCCCTCCTCCCAAGCCACCTGCACCACCTATACCTGATCCTCTGGACGGACAGGGACTAGCTAGGACTCTACCTGCCGAGCTCGTCGTGGTTCTCAGACGTTTGGGGAAGAAGGACGATGTGACGAGGCGAAAGGGTCTGGAGGATTTGAGACAGGGTTGGGTATCGCAAGTGATCCGCCGGGTGGACGAAGACGATCAGGTCGAGAGGGATATAAAGGAGAAAGCATTACTTGCTGCTGTCCCCGTCTGGGTGAGCATCGCTGATACCTTGTCCGTCCCAAGTCTGACATTGTAGATGCATAATCTCGCCAGCCTTCTCCAATCTCCCTTTCATCGAACATCAACCCTTCAGCTCCATGGTGAACTTCTCTCCATAGTCAGCATAAGAACCGCTATCATCGACACCCTAAACCTTGGACTCCTTCCCAGCACTCAAAATAGAGACGTGGTTGGATCATGGATGGTCGCCGCCCTCGAGGAGGGACGGAGAGCAGGAGGTGCAGCGTTGCGCACTTGGCAATCCTGCATCTCCTGGACCGGAGAGGAGAATAATGGTCGCCTCGATCTCAGCGCCTATCTCCAAAACCTCTCTGAATTCCTCTCGCAGTCTATACTCAACCCTCCATCTTTGCACGATGACATACACCCAGTCCCGATCGCCTCCACGTCTGGAACTTTTATCCCTGAGCCGAAAGGTAAGACCGCGAAAGGAAAGATTGCGATAAGGGCGCCTCAGTTTGAAGTAGAGGAATCGATGGAGGATACCGAACTTCTCGCTGAGCGATGGACTCGATACCGTATTGGGGGACTGGTCGGTCTGGCATGGCTGATTCAGCAACTATTCGCCCTGAAGAGTTCCCTCCCAAGCGAATTCGATACCCTGTTGAAAAAGGAGGACTTGTGGAGCTCACTAGCATCATCGTCAGACTTTGATTCTGGCTTGCTGGGACAAGGTCAACCAGCCGTACGACGAGCAGCGTACACTCTCCTTGACACTGTGGTAGATCTCTACCCTGACGTAGTAGCGGACAAGGACGTACTTCGTGTACTGTCCAATATGGTTTTGGGACATTGCTGGGATGAGTCGGAAGCGACGGTGTGGGAATCTGCCGGACCTGCAGTGGTCAAATTTCTAAGCAGTGCGTCCAATCTAGTCTCGCGTGATAATGGTTGACTTCAGAAAACCGAGATGCCTGGGATCTTGTCACAGACTTGGTCATCGCCGACAGGCAAAGTCAGCGTACGAGCCTCTCTGATAGCCGTCAGAATGGCGACAGCCCAGAGGATTTGGCATCGGAAAACGATGACGGTGAGGAAGAAGACGACCAGAAATCAGAGACAACCCCAGAAGACCGTCAACTCGTTGATCAACAAGGATCACCTCAAACCACCTTGACGAGATTCTTCCATTATATATCTACTATATGTCCCACACTTCCTCATCTTTGCTATCCATTACTGCTCGTTATCATCTCGACTCTCCCTCCTTCTTTTCTCCCTCTCGAGGGCGAACCTTCAGACGAATTGAAGAGTCTTTTCTCGCACCTTTGGTCACCGGTCGACGCCCGTCTACTGTCAACTACGTCAATCGGGTCCCAGTTATCAGCATTTCAAGCCTTTTTCAGAGATGTGGTGGACATCACCAGTTTTCTCATCAGCAAAGCGTTGAAGACTGACAATGGTGCGCATTCGGTGAACTGGCTTGTGACGGAACAGTTTGGCGTTCGTATCTGGAAAGAAGGAGTGTTGGATATGGGTGGTAAAGCCGTCAGACGTGGGGCCTCAGGAGAAGCTGAAGCTACTATCTTTTCCCAGGCTCTATCCCGGCTTGTTGTGACGTCGGAGGATTGTGCACGGAAAGCGATGGAGGTGGTGTCAGAAACTCTGGTAGTAATGTGCCTAGGCGAGACCGCGGTCGAGTTAGAAAAGGCTCTCATGGTGCTACCACGAGCCTTGCCCCTTCTGTCAATTCTAAAAGAAGGACACACTGGGGACATCGTAGCGAAGATGGTGGACGAAATAATCTCGTCGCTGGCTTCCGGAAGCTTAGAGAGGCTTTTGTCCATCTCTGTGGAGAAGCCGAAGTTGGCAACAACATACACGACTTTTCTGGTCGAGGTGCTCCGAACACACCCCGCCTTGGTGACAGAGGGCACTAGACACGTGAGAAGTTTGCCCTATAAACGACCAAGCTCACTGTTCAGTCATTAGCCGATACACTCTCGAATGACCCACAGAAATTCCTACCTCTCATATCCACCGATCTCCTTACGGCATTGTATGAAGCCACCAGCCGTAACACGGATTCCACCACGTCACATTCAATACAAGAAGCTTTCATTGCCCTCATGACCTCCAGCGATCTACCTGAAGAGAAACGTTTCGCCATGGCTAAGAGTGTCCTGTACTTGGACGATTACTTGCTGTCCCTGGCCGGCTCCATGGACGTCCTCGTCGAAAAGGCCACTCAGTCGGCGCTTTCAATACCGACTCGAATCTCTGTACCATCCGAGCTTGTGGTGCAATACGTCAAGCGACCAGGATTATTGTCCGATGAAGCTATCGCCACTGTCCTCGCTCTCGTCTGTACGCATATACAGAACGCTGTGAGTGCATTGTTGGTAGGCGACTCGACCGCTTTCTTTCCGGTGGCTGCTCTTTCCATCTTTGTCGCGTATGCTGAGGATCACATGGAGACAGTCTTCGATTCGGACATCCAGCGTCCTGCCCTCATTGCCTGCCATCACTTGGTCCATCTCGGCCCCTATCTACCAGTCTCCTCGGATCTCCCAGCTTCCATCGATATCCGGGGCATGACTGCCTCCCTCGATTCAGAAGATCAAATGGTCTTCATCCGCACAGTGCTTTCCAGCTTCGCTTCTATGATCGGTCAAGTCGAATGTTGTATCAAGCCCGAAGTACTCGTTGATGTAGCGCTCTCGCCGATTCTCAATATCGCACTGCCTGTGACACAAGTTGCTGAGGCTCTTCTTCCATCCGACTTGCTAGCCCAATCGCGTAAATACACCTCAAGTCCACCCAAAAGCATGCTACCCGTGCTGGACCCTCTGGTCCCTTACGACGCAGAATCGGGCTACGTTTTGGATTCACCCTTCGATTCTGAGGGCCAGACAAGTATCGTTCGGTTCGTAAAAGCCTTGTTTTCACTCTTGCGAGAGGACCGACAACTGGTCAAGTATCAGCCGTGGCTTCTGCGAGTCATACTGGAGGCCTGGATAATCTCTCAAGACGCATCGGCGGTACATGATGCTTCTCGAAGTCTGTACTCTCCCGACGTGTCGACCGGGGTTTTGAAGGATATCGTGCGAGAATCAGAAGGGGCATTGTCGTTCGTGCTTGCGGATAATGATTTTCCAAACTGGTCTTCATTGACCATCTCGTATCTCAAAACCGGCAAGGGTACGCCGACTACTTTACAATGGCTCTTGGGCAATTTACAGCAAGACATAATCCGTACTAGCGGCGATGTCCCCTCTCGAATCTTCCGCGACGTACTAGGACGACAATTACGCCATGCTGGGCTCAGCCAGGAAGAGCACGGGCAATGGATGTCGTATGCTGTGGGGAATGCGAAGAAAAGTGAGTTCCTCTAGTCTCCATCCGGCTGACATCAGATCCTCAATTAGCCATGGCTATTATTTTTGCTGCTAAGCCTTTTTTACTCGAAAATAAGGCATTCGCCTTGGCTCAAAACCGGTTTGCCAACGCAGTCACTGCCATACGAGGCAAAGATATAGATCCCGCGGGGATGTGGGCTTTACGTTTGCTCCTATCCACTGCCCCTCCTCCCGATGCCGCGGCTGTTTTCTTACCTCAAAAAAGAGCTTTGTTCGTCCTTCGACATGTAGACTTATGGATGGCCGAAGATGAGGAAGATGATTTACCTTATGGAGGGGACTGGTTGATAGGTGAGCTATACAGAGCTGTGGTGCCCATTATTCAGGATATACCAGGAAGACACTGGAGTAATATTTTTAATAGAATAGATAGCTGTTTAGGTGTGAGTGATTAATTTCTATTGACATTTACATTACTCATTGATAGGATCGATTGATGGAACATGATTTTTCATTTTGTCATATATATCAGGGGCTTGTCCTTGTTCAACAACTCCGAGATCTGTGTGAGACAAATAAATCCCTTCGTGACATATGGCAAGAGAAGGATCACCACATGAACTTAGTACTCGAACGATTTATCGATTGTAAACATGGTGAGTCTTTCCTCTGGTCAATTATTCGGTGATTGATTTCTCAGTTAAACCCTTATCATTGACTTCCAAGCCATTCAAAATGATCCAAGATGTCATGTTGGATTTATTATCGGACGTGCAAGTTAGCGTACGCAATGGAGCTAGCGTGTCGGATTTATGTGACGTGATCAGTTCGAACAGCTCACCAGCTGCTCAATGCATTGCCTACCGGATTTTAAGCGAGGTTATCAAGGAGAAAACAATCAATTTGGTTCTTCAAGTGGAAGTCTCTGTAGCCGAAGCTCAAGATGGTCATCTCACCCAGACTATCAATCTGCCTCAAGAGTTGATCACCCTTGTTGCATCTGGAGTTAGGATAGATTGGTACACGGCTAGTATACCTTCTGTCAGTTCCTCACACACAGTATTATGATTTGACTGATGTATCAGGTACTTGGTCAGCTTCTGGCTTGGATGGCAATTTTAGATCACTTTGACGATGCTGTAAGTCCCTTACAGATATTTCAACCTGTCAGCTAATGGTAGTCACGAACATTGCGATGGGCGTATCTCGATCAACTGAATTCCTCCGACTTGTTGGCTAATTCTTTATTACCAATGCTCTTCACCATGCTGGGAGTATCCGAAGTGGGTTCTTGGAATTTCCCAGCGAGTCAATATTCTGTTGACGAATTTCACCTTGACCGTTAGTTCATCTCCCTCTCATAAAAATATTAGCTGAATAACAGTATTTGACCCGGAAGAATTATCAGACCTCACTCCACTAGCTTCTCATCTCTATTATCGTTCTCTTGTCACACTCCCTTCAGCTATGAGAAGTTATTACGAATCCCTCAAAGATCGACAACTTTCCATGTCCATGTTAGCATTCACAGCGAGACATTATTCATCTATTATCATTCAACATGAATTCTCAGCTCTTCGTTCACCTACCGCCATGAGTCAACTTACAGATGAAGGATTGAGCATCAGAATTGCTCAAGGAGGTGGTACAAGTGTATCAGGGACTAGTGGAGCTGCAGAAGCTATAGCTAGTTATGTTGTGGATGAACAACCTATGGAAATTGGGATTAGACTTCCTGCGGAGTTTCCATTGAAAGGTGTGGAAGTTAGAGATTTACGAAGGGTTGGTGTACCGGAAAATAAATGGAGAGGATGGTTAATGAGTGTTCAACAGACGATTACCTCCAGGGTGAGTCTTCCAATTTCATTTATCACACATAAACCCCTACATCTTTCATGTCGGTCGAATAACAAATGGGGAAGTGAAAGGAAGAGGAAAGGTGCTGATGAATAGAATGGATTGATGTTGGAAGCATTGTCAGTTTTCAAAAAGAACGTTGCGTTACATTTCGAAGGTGTAGTAGAATGTGCTATTTGTTATTCGTACGTTGTTCCTCCCTTTCATCCACCCAATCCCTCCACACTAGTCCCTCTGACAAGTACTTGTCAAAGTTTATGTAGTCACAAAGTGGATAAACCACTGATACATAGGATCATCTCACTCACTGATCGGACACTCCCAACGAAACCCTGCAGGACATGTAAAAATAGGTTCCACGCTTCATGTTTGTTCAAATGGTTCAACTCTTCTCATTCTTCCAGTTGTCCATTATGTCGGTCTCTTTTCTAAGTCTTCTCTTCTCTCTATCACAGTCTTCGGATTGTCAGTACCGAACATATCGGCTTGGGTAAATCCGAAGATCGTGATCACAACCTTTCGGCTTGGGTAAATTAGACAAGTGTCACATAGTGCATAGATAGACGTTCCTTGTAATTTTGACAATACAACAATGCATACATAAATGTCATACAGACCCTAGAGACCCTTGGATAATTATTCCGTATCAGAAGTAAGAGAACGTTTTCTTTTCCCAGATTTCCCATCTTCTTCTTCGTGTCTCGCCTTAGCGGCTAACATCTGGATCTCAGCGCTGGGGCGAGAGAAGTGAGCGGGTACATGGCGAGGGGTAACGGACATGAACATGGGGAAGAGAGAAAGCGATCCAAGATAAAGAGGGTAAAGCAGGACCCAGGCCAAAGGGATGGAGAGAAGAGAAATTAGGGATCACGTACATTCCGATATTTTGCCAGATAAATGGTCAAGACTCTTTCGTAATTATCAAACCCCAATGCTCTCATCGAAGTCAAAATGTCCTCGCCGTTGATAGTTTTCCTCTTTTCGTTCAGACATTTATCCGCTGCTTCTGATGTCTGACTATCAGCTCAACCTTCCTCCAGCCTCCGTTCAACATGTGATCCGTCGGATGAACTTCCCTCTCAGAACCTCCTACGAGCACCCATCAGTATCATTGATAAGTCGACTGTTTTCTGATATCAAGCAAACAAGTCGCAGCGTGATGATAAGCTGAGAAGGGGAAAGTCATCGCTAGGCGAGGATCAAGTAAGCCCACGAAAAACTTACGATGAAAGATATAAACTCTGATACACATTCCTGTACGCATTCTTTTGCGTCTTTACTCACTTTCGCTGTGGGCGGTATGGAACCTTTCATTATTCTAGCTACATTCGCTATCTGATTCGTTAGTCCGATATCATCCATGACCAGAACATCTCCACAGAAAACAATGTTTCATGTAAGATAGACAGAGACGCAATCGTGAAGACGGTGATGATACCTTGGGCCAAGCGGAGGATGGGAGGATAAACAAAAGTCCTGTACATTCCGAAGACAAACATGAGACTCCAGAGACCTATGGCCAGGGGAGTTGCAGGAAGGCAAGGGTTGGAGGAGAGGGAAAAAACAAAAGTCAGAGACTTACAGGAAGCCATCGATCTTGTTCCCTGAACTGAGCAACTTGAGCATCTGTGAACGGTGCTGATGGACCTGTGGGGGTATCGGAAGGAAGTGTCGTAGAGCCTGTAGGTGCTAGAGGTGGTAATGGGTCTGTCATGGTACAATATGTAGGTGGAAGATCTTTGTAGGAGGAATTGAGTTGGAACTGGTGGGAGATCGGAAAGCGAAAGGACGGTTTTGATCGGGTCAGGTTGATGGGTTAATGACCTTGAGCCCTGCTTTCGATTCCCCGGTCCGGCTATTCTTAAAGAGTTCGGATCCGAACTCTTCACTTCCACATTGAGATTTCCACGTCGACAAAGGATCTCTCGTCTATACTTTCACTTCACCTCATTCAGTTGTATACTGCAAGCTGTGTCTCTAGATCGACCTGGAAGACGAAATACGAGAGTGAATCATGTCAAGCTCGACTTCCCGACCCAAAGTCAATCTACGTTCCACTGCTGTGAAAAGGATAATGCAAGAAGCTCAAGAATTGGCCATTCCGGATGAAGATGATGGTTTTGTTGCTTCTCCCTTAGAGGTGATCATTCTTGTTTCTTCTATCATACTCGTTTATCTCTTCTACTTCAGGTCCCCTCTCTCGTTGGGGCTCATGACGCTGTGTTTGCAGGAAGGGATGTCTGACACCGTTTGAAGCACTACTCGTACTTCCAGCTGTGTCGTGAGATGAGGAGAAGGGAAGGGAAGATTGTAGTAGATGTGGATGACAGAGCTGATAGTAGGACGATATATTCGAATGGCACTGTACGATGCGTGGTGTTTCCAATAGCGAATATGACGGGGGTGAGTCTGTCTCTATAGTGTTGAACAAGATGATACTGATACCATAGGTCTCTATCATCTGAGAATATTACTACCACCTAGTTATCCAATGTCAGCGCCGGATATCATACTTATGACTCCTAATGGGCGGTTCGAGCTGGGGAAGAAGGTTTGTCCATTCTTCGTAATCATTCCCCGGTCATCTTTCATCTCCTTACACTTTCCTCGGCTCTGAGCTGTACACAGAACAGACGTTCCAAGAGATCCTACCCCGGATGCCTGATGGGACACAGATCCGGTATCTACACCTCGCCTTTTGTCAACGGAGAAATGGAAGTGGATTCATCAGATGGTTTAGTCCATGGAGAAGGATGAAATGCACAATGTCACAGGGTGGACTGACGAGCAGATTTGCATAGACGGTTTGACTTCTTTTCATTCTGGTTCTTGGCAACCAGCATGGGGAGTACGTACAGGTGAGTTTTTCTTTCATGCTCCCTCCTCCTCCCTCCTCCCCACCCCCCCTTTCCCCTATGCCCTCACTGCTCTACACCTCTACACCTCTACACCCTCACTCCTCTACACTGCTACTTCTCTTACCTATCATGCCTCTATCCGTATATTTCTCTCCTCTCCTACCCCGACTGGTCCTTCATCGAGCTCCCGATCATTGTGTTCTGAACGAGTGAACACAAAATGGAAACCAACATCATGCGAAATCACCACACTGACGCAAAGCAATCCTAGGCTTACGGAGTTTCTGGATGCAAGCCGGTGAAGCATTATCTGCCATTGGAGCACTTGATTATTCCAAAGATGAACGAAAACGTTTAGCCAAATTGTGAGTCTCCCCTCAATCTATCCGTCCATTTACTCATATCAGATCGGGAGAATGGACTTGTCCCGTTTGTCGAGTGAAGAATAAAGACCTTTTGTCTGATCGAGTGACTACCACCTCTGTTGAAACTCTCACCTCTGAGGATAAATTAAAAGACGAGAATGTGGAAAAGATCAAAGAACAAGAGAATACGGACTCGGCCCAAACGCGGATGAGGGAATCGAAAGAAGACACGCAGCAGCAAGGACAAGAGAGAAAAGAACAAGAAACAAACATTGAGGAATCACCTCCAACTTTGGCTGCCCCTGCTCCAATCGAATCTATCGTCGCTCCTGCGCCTATCGCCGTCTCCATATCAAACCCGCAGTCGGAGAGAGTAGCGGCGGGCTCGTCTTTCTCTCAATTCACACAACCAGCCCCGACATTACAGATGTCCAACCCTAGTCAACCAAGAAGACCAAGACCTCCCATGTGGCTTGACGGTCTCATACTCGTCTTCGCTATCCTTCTCGGGTTCATGATCGTCCATAGAATTGCCTGATCTCCATCTTATACATTGTAGAACACTGTATCAAATCTTCATCTGTTGTCATCAAGCCTACGGCCTAAGGGTAATGCATATACATGAGACTGTTGACAAAATGTATTAGATAGAGAAGAAAGGTTGCTCGTTCTGCTTTTGTTGCTGTCCGAATGGATTGTTACCTCCAAAACCAGTTTGCTGCACTGCAAGTGCGTTTGAAGCGTGGAATCCAGTTCCAACAGGTATACCTGATGATCAGATGATGAGAAAGAGAAAAGGGAAAGAAAGAAGACTCACGCAGATTGCCAACATTGCCAAAAGTGTCCAATCCATCTTCCCTCCCTCGAGCGAGCAAGTTTGCGAGATGTGCATGTTGCCCGTCGTCCCTTCTCGGAGGCTGGAATGAAGGTGTTGGTGTGGGAGCTGGAGATGGTTGTTGGGGACTGGATTGTTGCTGGTTGACAACTGGGACGGGAAGGAACGATTGAGTTTGTTGAGGAGTTTGTTGCTGCTGTTGAGGTTGTTGGGACTGTCCAGGGGCGAAAGGATTATTGGAGCCGTATCCTGTGGGTTGTGCGAATAGGGATTGCTGGTATTGCTGCTGTTGTTGCTGCTGCTGCTGTTGTTGTTGCTGAAGGTAAAGCTGCTGTTGCATCCATTCCTGCTGCTGCCGTTGTTGTTCAGCGAGCATTTGTTGACGTAATAATTCTTCCTGCTGCTGCTGCTGCTGTTGCTGCAACATTTGAGCGTGAAAGGGCTGAATGTCAGAAAATGTCTACAAAAGCATGTCAACTTACATTGTAGGATGTATATTGTGGTTGAAGTTGTCCTTGTTGTCCATAACCGAGATCAACGAGAGGATAACCTGTCTGTTGTTGTTGTTGATATTGGTTATTGGAAGCGCTATCGAGTCAGTCTCAAAAACTTTCAGTCAGAGGGTCACGTACAGGTTAACACTATCATCAAACAACGCATTGGCGTTGGCCGTCTCCAACTCCCGTTTCCTTCTGGCTTCTTCCTCCTCTGACAGTCGTAAAGCTCTTTGTAACTCATCCTCTTCTTGAGTCCGCCGACTCCGATTCCGGGCTTCCTCCTCTTGCATCCGTTTAGACTCTTCGATAGCTTTCCGCAGATCGTCATCTTCATCTCTTGATTTCTTAGCAGGTGGTCTGTTAATGGTCAGCTGAGTAGTATGATGGTCTTTTGTGATTTGACATACCTCGATTGAGGTGGACTTCGTGGACCACCATAATCCTCTTCACCCTGTAAACCAGAGTCCGCTAAGTTACCCAACATCCGATCTCGCATAGCTCCTCGTGATCGTCTTTCAGCTCGGAGTCGTTCTTCATCCTGTAACAAGTTGGTAATATCCTTCGCTTTTTGTCGAACATTGGATCCGACATCTTTCCCATGTTCGTCCACATAGACAAACTCTTTCAACGTCCTAGACCACTCAGCACTGTTCGAACATCAAGTCGAACTTTCTCACTTGACAACGTAAATATTATCGCGAAAGTAAATGACAACGTTTTCTGACCCCGCATGCAGACAATAATCAAGTAAGGTCAAAGCCTGTGCGTCAATACCAATTCCTATTTTCCTGGACGATGAGAGTAGACCGACTTTGAAGACATGTCGCCAATTCTTGCCTTTATCATTTAACCTCTTGTCCATCATCTCCATAACCTCCACAAAGTCGTTCCTATACCGTCAATATCACATTCGGGGATGAAAAAGCATGATCCCACTGATTGTATGTCAACTGAGCGATCTCATTCATCTGAGTACCCGATGGACCCCATGGATCGTTACTTGTTGCTTCTCGGACTTTTGTCTTTTCTAGTGAGCAAAACCAACACCGAGATGACAGAAACTCACCTGTGTGTCCGTATACCCCTTTGTGTAATTCTTCGCCACTCGTAATGCTACAAAGGTCAGTGGACTTGTCGGGACATGAGACGAGTCAAAAGGACTGACCTCCTCTACCTCTGTTGACGATTAGTCAATCTCCCTCATGCTAGATATGAGAATATGACTCACAGATGCTGCAGTGATGAAGTCATACTGCCTTGGTTGTTGTGATGAGGAAGATTGGACAAGAAGAGTTATGGAGACAGTTGTTGCTATAGGGCACTGCGTCATCCGTCATCCGTCCTTCGCAGCGAATCGTCAGAGACGCACAGACCTCCCGGAACCGGCCCCCTCGGTCGGCGTTATATCGATATCTCCTTTGTGGCACATGCTCTACCCACTCTCGACCATGACTTTTGGCCATCCTCCTCTGCAAAACTATACCAAGTTCATACCGACAACATGGCTCGTTCTGAAAGGTAAGTCGTCAGCCCAAGCATAGGTAGAAAGTCGGTCACTGACACACTTAGCCCTCTAGACGACGACCATGACAGGAGAATGACTTCTGCACCTCGAAGTACACAAGATATGGAGGAGAAACCTGCCAAGTGAGATATATCTTTCATTCCCGTCTGTCCCGCCTCAGTCGCTGATACGATAGGAGAATGAAGATTGATTCTCGGCAAGAAGACACCGCTCGATCAAAACGTATGTTCGGTAACCTCTTGGGGACGTTGCAAAAGTTCAAGAAAGAAGACAAGACCTCCAGAACTTCCGACGCTGTAAGTTTCTCGCTGGTCTTTCAATATCTGCTGACTATGACTAGGCAAAACGAAGAGAACAAGTCTCAGAGAGAATAGCTTCGAAGATTCGGACTGAAAACTCATTGAATCAAGAGATAGCAGACAATGAGAGAGAACTGAAGACTCTCCGTATACAAACTGGGTCTGTGGAGTTTGTCTTGAATCATAAGCAAGCGGCGGTTAGTGATCTCATTGGAACTGCAAGTCTTTAAAAGCTGATGGATAGATGACAGCGAGACATGCTTTCTTACTTCCCACTTCCAAATTTCTTTTCACATCCCTTCCGACACCTTCCGAGCCTCTGTTTCAGGGCAACCTACTCGATCCCTCACCAATACCTCTCGCATCAGGTCCTTCTCGTCAGCCTCCCAATCCTGCACAATTGAAACCACTTTATTTTGTAAGTCCATACTCTACATTTTGAGATAATCTGACAAAGCAGTTGCCAAAGATATTACTGCCCGAACAGGAAGAAGAGCTGAATATCCGTATCAAAAATATAGACGAGCTTGTCAAGGCCGAAGCCGACGATTTGGCCAAAGAAGAGGAAAAAACACGCACGACGGCAGCTGAGAACAGGCGAAGGATGGAGGAGTTGACTGATAAATTGACAGAGCTGAGAAGAAAGGTCAGACCTGAGGGATTGGTCGAAAAGGATGATTTTGGACGAACACCGAGGGAACAGATGGAGGTGGATCGGGATAGAGAGATAAGTATCAAAAGGGAAGAAGGGGTACAAATACGAGGTGAGAACGGGGATGTCGAAGTGGAATATTGAGGGTTATCATAATGAATCTGAGGCTTTATGGAATAGTAAGTGGTGCATGATGCATGACATGGAAAGCTATCGGTTCCCCCCTCTTATTCTCCCTTAAATGGATCTACCTCAGATAGATATCAGGTAGCTAGATGATGTTAATAGATCTATCATGGTCAAATCCTCGCTCGCTCCCGTTTTACACGACGACATACCTCATCGAATGGTCTGGTATCCTTGAAACAGCTGTCCCAAACTTCATTGACCGCTTGCTCAGCTTGTTCTCTTGAGGAACAAGAAGGGTTCATCTCTACTGATAAAACCGCTCTCCTTCTCACACAAGTCTGATGTTGTTTGGAAAACCCCATGAAACCTCTGTTAATCTCCCTCATCCATCGACAGTCCCCCGAAAGGTTTGCTGCTCTTATCTAAATTTCAATCAGCTTTCATACATTTCCATCTCTCATATGTAATGAGCTAGCTCACCTCACTACAAGCCATATGACGTAAATTGTTCCAGTCAACTTTGAACCTACAATGGTCGAAAGCATGTAGTAATTCATGAGTCATAGTATCTTCCATATGTTTCTTTGACATGAATCGATCTTGACATAACAAGACACCGAAATCCGGACTAAAACCTCCTGCTCGAGTTTCGGAACAAGGATGACATTGGATTGAAGATGATTCGAAAGGACATCCGGAGAGTCGTAGATGTTTCAACATGAACACTATCACAGGACCTGGAGGTCAATTCAGAGACCAAGAAAGATGTTAGGGGCTGACTAGTTTCTATAAGTTGAGTTTTCCATTTTTCACATTGTTCCCAATCCCTTTCCAATTTTTGGTTTACTCGTAATTCTTCTCTCGCGGCTTTCTCTTCGTCGGTGAGTCCAAGCCCTGTCATGTGAGCAAGGGAACTACGCCATCTTTCAAACGCCGGCGTTGGTGTTTCAATAATTTGAGTGATAGGTTTGATAGTGCTGGGACCTGCTTCAGCGTTGGTTTGCTGCATGACTTGTGTCGTAGAGAGTAGAGCCAGCAGACATAAGGTGACCTGGTTGAAAAGTCTGGCGGACATATTGTTGAAGCGGCGATCGCCGGGACATGGTCTGAACGGTTTCTCTGTCGATCCTTTGAAACCTATCCTCGCCTCTTCTTGCTCTGCAGATACCTAAACCTTCTTACTCGACCTTACCCTCTTTGCGCCTTATCCATACTCAAGGTATCCTGGAGACATATCACATATACTAATCTATTTGTGACACCTGTTCTACCCCATCTCTTGCTTGCCAATTCGTACATCGCTTCCTCGATCCTCAATCCTCGATCCTCAAGCCTCCAGCTTGAATCTATATCTCATCATGGGTAGGTATCCTCCATCAGCTTCAGTCTGCTCATGCTGACTATCAGGTATTCCAAAGGCATGTCTCTCAGCTGACAGTCTCACGTATCACCTCTGACGCTACAGTTCTTTCGATGGATCTCCGAGAGATACCCTCTCACATCTCAACTCATCACCCCCAACTCGATTCCTACGTTTGACAACTTATAGTGGGTCTCATTTCAAATCATAACGTGCATGTGCTAACCATGATAGTCTGGACATGGTGTGTAACCACTGCATATGAAATGTACTGATCGCTCACCCGTCAGAACGGCATCATTCACAATTGCTCACATCCTCCCTCATCCGAGGACGATCCACATTTCCGTATCACCGAGGAACAAATGGTCTTGGCTATCTTCGCTTATATAGATCATTTGTTTACCAAAATCAAACCAAAAAAAGTCTTTTTCATGGCTATCGATGGTGTTGCTCCTAGGGCGAAGATGAACCAACAGCGTAGTCGGAGATACAGGACTGCTAGGGATGCCAAGGAGAAGCGCGCTGAAGCGGAGAGGAAAGGAGAGAAGTTGCCCGAGGAGAAAGCGTTTGATTCAAATTGTATCACACCTGGTAAGTCTGTCAGATCAACTTGTCTTAGGTCGTATACTTATTTCAGGAACCCCTTTTATGGCTAGATTGTCTAATCATCTTAAATACTATGTGAGCAAGCGGATATCGGAAGATGCAGAATGGAGGGATGTGACTGTAATTCTGAGTGGACACGATGTCAGTCATTTAGGACGTTAAACAGACCGCATCGCTGATGGTTTAGGTTCCCGGTGAAGGAGAGCATAAAATTCAAGAATTTATTCGTCTCAACAAGGCTCAGCCTGATTAGTAGGTTATTCCATGAAAGAGTCAGATGCACTACTGATCTGACAGTAATCCCAATACTCGTCATTGTCTATACGGCCTGGACGCAGATCTGATCATGCTTGGTTTATTAAGTCATGATCCTCATTTTTGTCTTCTCAGAGAAGAAGTCACCTTCGGTCGAAAGACCAAAAAGTCCACCGGGTGAGTCGTCGTAGACGGCAATAACAATGGCTTACGAAAGACTAAACCAAACCAATTTCTACCTTCTTCACTTATCTATTCTTCGGGAATATCTCGACCTGGAATTTGGTTCGCTCGCCTCGCAGATTGATTTCGAGTACAGCTTGGAACGGATTATTGATGACTTCATTCTTATGGGCATCTTTGTTGGGAATGATTTCTTGCCTCATCTTCCCGATTTGCACATAAACGAAGGAGCACTGGAACGTATATGGGACATCTACAAGGCCATGCTTCCAAAGGCTGGTTAGTCGATGTTTTCTTCACTTGAATATCTCCTGATCCACAGGTGGCTATCTCAATGAATATGGCACCATTTCATTACCACGATTGCAGCTCATGCTTGACGAGCTTAGCAAATTTGAGGTGGATAGATTCGAGGAAGAATTTGCCGACCAAAACTGGTACAAGGGTAAACAAAGCAAGGAGATCGAGGCTATGGAAAAGGCAAGAAAACGAGGAAAGCTCGGTAAGTCAATGTCCTGAATGCCCATGTTATCGTCTGATGGCAGTTATCACGAAACAACAACAGAAACTCCTCACAAAGATCAAGCAATTCGTCACTAAATATCAAACAAAACCATCGGCAGATGACAAGTGCACTCTTGTGAACGATCTGTCGGCCCGTGATAGACGATTTGTACAGGAGCTGGTCGATGCTCTGCACCTACATGCCACATGGGATGAAGTGGATGAGTATGGTCAACCTTTGATCGTTCTTCGGTTCAATCTTGAAGGCGTAAGTGATGACGATGAGACATCGGTAGACGAGGATGCCTCGGATGAGTGGGAGTCGGAGAATGAAGGCGACCTGGCACTTCAGCGTGTGTTTCAGAAGTATGACAAAGCCAAGGTAGTGGAGAATACAGTGGAGGATTTTGAGGAATCGTACGAGGAGACAATGAAAGAAAAAATGGACGAATGGAAGAAGGTCTACTACAGGGTAAGTCATAGCAGTCTGCCGTTTTGTGCATGGACACTGCTGATCTTTCTCCAGGAGAAATTGGAGATAGACTATAACAATCCTGAAGAGCTGCACGGTATTGTCTATCGGTATATCGAAGGGCTGCAGTGGATTCTTTACTACTACTACCGAGGAGTCGCCAGTTGGTCTTGGTTCTACAATTACCATTACTCCCCTCGCATCACAGGTGAGTCGAACGAGGCTCGTGGCGTGCCAAGCTGAGACAGGAAGATCTGAAGGGTATTGCAGAGTTCAAATTTAATTTTGAGCTAGGCACCCCGTTCACTCCGTACCAGCAATTGATGGGCGTTTTGCCGGAGGAAAGCAAGGAACACATCCCTGTGGCCTATCGAGTATGCACAGTTTGTTCTCAATGAAATCTTCACTGATGTACCAGGATCTGATGTACGAAGAAACCTCTCCGATCATCGACTTCTACCCTCAGGACTTCGAGCTCGACATGAACGGCAAGAAGCAAGATTGGGAAGCTGTCGTTAAAATCCCTTTCATTGATCAAGATCGTCTTCTTCGCGCTATGGCCCGTGAGTACCTCTGTCAATATCATGAGACGATTTGACGTGTAGCTCGGGATGTAAGGCTCACAGAAGAGGAGAAGCAAAGAAATAATGGCAATGTCCTCAGCACTAAATTTGTCTATGACGAGTCCAACGACACTACTTATCCTTCTTCTTTATCAGGTTTCTTCCCCGATCTTGTCAAATGTCATTGCCGCGGAACTTCTTTCGATCTACCAACTTTGGGCGACGGCATCGAGCTCATCATGGGCCTTCTCGGCGGTGTCCATCTAGGCGCTTCGGCGCTTGCAGGATTCCCATCCCTTCAAACTCTCCCTTTCCAAGGTTCGCTCGGGTTTCACGGTGTCAATGTGTTTCAATCCGACAGTCGCAACAGGTCCATGATCATCACTATCCATAACAAGCACGAACACCCAAACCTACCCCCATTAGCCCAAGCTATGATTGGTCAACGGACATTTCACAGTTGGCCATATCTACAAGAAGGTCTCGTCGTCGCTTTATCTGATCAGAATCACAAATACGAGCTTCAACAACAAGGCAAGTCTACCCGGATCATTTCGACACCTTACAATCCCTTTCAAGCGATATCATGGAAGAAAGCGGCCGATCATATCGAACATCACAGTTCGAAACGTTTCGGAATCATCACCGGTCCCGTAGAGGTCATGCTACATGTGCGACCGCTCAAAGGGTTGAAGAGGATGGATACTGGTGCTTTGGTCAAAGACTACGATTCGGCGGACAAGGAGATTACTCAAGCTTTACAGTTGGCGGTCAATCAGGTGACTTTCGAAGATGAACGATATATTGAGAAAGATGCCCCTCCTATGGCACAGGATTTCCCCGTGGGAGAAAAGGTCGTCTTCCTCGGTAGGACAATTTACGGAGCCGCAGCTCAAGTTGTTGCTACGGGAAAGAATACGATCAATATCAACGTGGCATTCTTCCCAAATGAACATCAAGAGAACGCCCAATTCACGCAGCTTGTACGTAAACGTCCATCGGGTATCTACTATCCGTCCCCTATTCTTTCTCGCCGACTGCGCATCTCCGCTCTGGCCCTATCACGGATTTGCTCCAGTCTTCTGGTGCAACTGTCAGATGGATCAAAAACCAATATTGGTCTCTCACTAAAGTTTGAATCGAAGGGACTTAAAGTATTGGGGTATACCCGACGAAATGATCGAGGATGGGAATATTCAGAGACGGCTGCGAGGGAACTGGAGGCCTATAAAGAAGCTTTCCCCGAACCATTTGCCAATCTCGAATCGCGTGGAGGAGATATTCTCACCGCCGCAGAGATATGTCCAACAGCCAAGAACCCTGATCAAGTCATCAAGGACATGAAGAAGTGGCTCAAAGAACATAATCTAGTAGACCTTGAACCGGTATCTCTGTTCGCTGAGCAATTGGAAAAGGTACGTCAATCTTGAAATGTCTGTGAGTCTCTAACCATTTAGGAGACGGTCCAGCTTTTGGAGACAATGGCGAATCAATTCCATTCAAAGAAAGACGCATCACAGATTAAACGCATAACCATTCAAGGATTACCCAGACAAGCCATACTCAAGCCTTCCCACGCCATCTACCGACTTCAAGGTCAAACTTTCGTACTCGGTGATCGAGTAATCATGGTTCAAGATGCCGCAGCTGGAGGTGTACCCCTAGCTATGAAAGGTGTCGTCGTCGGTATCGCCACCAAAGATATCGACGTGGTTTGGGATGTACCATTTATGGGCGGTGAAACTCTTGGCGGTCGATGTTCGGAATACAGAGGGTCAACAGTACCATTCGCTTCTTGTCTCAATTTGACAAATCCACAATTCGCAGTGGATGAATCGACTCCTCCTGCTCCTTTAGGTAAAGCCTCACCATTCAAACCCCGACTCGGACCCCGTCCAGTGTTGCCAATGCAACATTATCAACCTTCCAGACCTGGCAAACAACCTATTACTGTCATGCGTAATCCTATCAGAGTTCCGACGACCCATGGAGTACAGTATAACCAAGCTGCTAGTGGTGTTCGACCACCTCCGATACAACAAGCACCTGCCCCTCGTGTACCTCACGAGCAAATGCTTCAATCGATCTTGGCGGGACAACAAAGGTTGAAGACTGCTCAACAAGTCAGTAAGTCGTATCAGCCAACCACTTCGAATGGTCATTCGGATAACCCTTCCGTCCCACGTCAACACTCGCCAAAGAAGAACCAACCCACTCTTCCTCATCAAGCGAATCAGCAGGTCGTCTTGCCCGTTCCAGCTTCACAACCATCCCGAGCGAATGGACAACAATCGGAAGAGAGATCTAATGGACATGTGAGAGGACGTGGACGTGGAGGACCTAGAGGTAGAGGTTTCAGAGGTCGTGGAAGAGGTGGACCACCCAAGGTTATGGAAGCTTCTGCTTGATGAATCTACTTAGTCACCCAAATTTGTCATTGGAACATGGTTTTGTCTGATGCATTTGAATCTTGACGCGTTTGACACATATGAGGAAATAGTGCCACATTCGGAGATAAATCGGTGTTTACCCCTCCATCGCATGCGATCACGTCCAGCTTGAACACTCACACCCACCTTGCACTCGCCTGCTCTTTCTCTCCCTTTACCTTTCACTTCAACTCACTTCAACTTTTCTTTCCTTTCTACGTCCATACCAACTCTATCGAAGTCCGCAAACATCCAACCAAAAACTTGTCTCGAACTTGATCAAAGTCATCTTCATCACACGTCGATCTTTCCTGATATACTCCAACTCCACAGTGAACTTGTGTCATCATGTCCAATGATGAGGTGGACGGATGGATCGCACAACTCATGTTGTGTAAACCATTGAGTGAAGAACAGGTAAAGATGTTATGTACGAAGGTGTGTCTTGTTTGGTCTCTATCCTCAGATGCTGTCTATCGATCTTGGCACACTCACTACCTCTTGATCATCTCAAAGGCAGAGACTATGTCGCTTGCGTGACGAATGTGCATCTTAGTTCTGAGCCATATGGGCATATAAGTCCAAGAGTGGTGATGAGAGATATGCTTTATGGATGGTATCTCCTGGGTTGAGTGGTTTGGATGGATGTGGTTGTCTCTAAGACGTGTTTCAAGCTCGGACGTGGTATCTCTGTGCCTGAAGTCGGAAGTCAAAAGATCAAAAAACTGATTTTCTACAGGCTAGAGAAGTCCTCATGGATGAATCTAATGTTCAACCAGTCCGATGCCCCGTAACTGTCTGTGGTGATATACATGGGCAATTTGTCAGTCCCCCCTTCCCTCCCCCTCTATTCCCTTGGCTTCTGAAGGACTTCCAACTCCCCAATTCCCTTCCTTCTCCCAAACTACCGAATGGTGATTGACGTCCAGCACGACCTCTCTGAATTATTCCGCATAGGTGGAAACTCCCCAGACACGAATTATCTTTTCATGGGTGATTATGTCGATAGAGGTTATTATTCCGTCGAAACTGTCACTTTACTAGTCGCCCTCAAATTAAGATATCGTGATCGAGTTACCATCTTAAGAGGGAATCACGAATCTCGTCAAATCACTCAAGTTTATGGATTTTACGATGAATGTTTGAGAAAATATGGTAATGCAAACGTTTGGAAATTCTTCACAGACTTGTTTGATTATCTTCCTTTAACAGCTCTTATAGATGGACAAGTGAGTTTTGGTTTCCTGTTCTTTCTTTGCCCTATCCCCTCTCCCTTTACTCTTGACTGTGACTTATCATTCTCCTTTGCCTTTGCCCGTATCCGATACCGATGCCGATGCCGATTCCGGGCTATAGAATGTAAAGCTAAAGGAGTGTTCAGATCTTTTGTCTACACGGTGGATTATCACCTTCCATCGACACCTTAGATCATATCAGATCGATTGATAGAATTCAAGAGGTACCGCATGAAGGACCGATGTGCGATTTGCTTTGGTCAGACCCGGATGATAGATGTGGTTGGGGCATAAGTCCTCGTGGTGCTGGATACACCTTTGGACAGGATATATCAGAGGCATTCAGTGAGTCGACCCCATTGGTCGTTTTTATCTTGCTGATATGTTAGATCACAACAATGGATTGACATTGGTTGCAAGAGCACATCAATTAGTCATGGAAGGTTTTGCGTGAGCTTTCTGATGATGGCATTAAGCGTGAGCTGACATATCAGGTGGTCACAAGACCGAAACGTAGTCACCATTTTCTCGGCTCCGAACTATTGTTATAGATGTGGGAATCAAGCTGCCATTTTGGAAGTTGACGATGCTCTCAAGTACACCTTGTACGTTTGCCTCGACTTCTTTCTTTCCAAGACACGTACACGGACATCAGCTGATGGATTAGCTTGCAATTCGACCCAGCTCCAAGGGCTGGTGAACCTCTCGTGTCTCGTCGTCCACCTGACTATGTGAGTGACCCAGGTTGTAGCATTTTGCCAACTGCTGATGATGCAGTTCCTTTAGATTCAAAATATACAATATGAGCCCTTCAAACGATATACGATACCCCCCAACATCATCCTTGTCTCATGAGTCTGGCGTGCAACGGGATGACATATTCGACAATTTAGTATCTGTTCTGAAGATTTGTAGAAAGGGAGAGAGATGTGAGTTAGGACAGAGATAATGGTCAGAAGTGAGAAGACAACAGACAGAAGATAGTAAGACATACCCCCCCGCCCAGTCTAGACGAGAAGTACGAATGAATGTATCCATGGCATGCAATGGACTATGATGTTTGATCGTTATTACTTGTGTTACTCTTCTACTTGGTGTAGCTTGGGGCAAGTGGGAGGGTTCATTCGTGATCTTTGCGACATTTTCTCTTCTGCTATCAGTCGTCTTCTTGCTCGTTCGAGAGCGACACCCAATCTGTTCCGTCATCGTCTTTTCTCAATGAGCTTATATCACTTCACACTCTCAATACCATAAACCACCATTTAGACAATATATCAACTCACTTATTATCTCCCCAATTATCTTTATTCTTCAAAGCTTCCTTCATTCCAAACCCTATCCCCCAAATCCTGTCCGTAGGACTAGCCTCAACCAACCTCGCCTTTCCAGTATCTATCAAAACTTTCCTCAATCTATCATCTTGTTTAAACTTTAGATAATTCCCTTTTGAAACAATACCTACATTAATCTGATCCCATTTCTCTTTATTGAAATTTTTGATTTTTCTCCCTAATCTTTTCGTTTCTGCCGGATGATCAGATTGTATGATTTGTTGACATAGAGAAGGATCGAACATTAGGGATTTTTGAAACATCATGTAATGTTCGGATGTCTTGAATGTTATTTCGGGAAATTGAGGGTCGGTGAATGAGGATGGAAACCATTGTGATAAACATGCGAGTGAGAAAGGGTATGAAGATGTTATTTTATGACCGTAGAAGAATATATAAGTTTCTTTCATTGGTTCGTTGGAGGTCATTATGATCGTGAGTTTGCTCGTTTGCTCGTTGGGTCGGTGGCCGGTGGGTCGTTTGCTCGTTGGGTCGTTTGCTCGTTGGGTCGTTGGATTTCGTATTTCTCTCGTAAATTAGTTGTCTTAGGCTCTTAAGTGTGGATCAGGTTTGTACCTGGGCTGGAATAGTTTTCCAGTAAGATTGAGACTGGGATTGTGATTGTATTGATGGTTGAACAGATGGAATGAAAATTATGTTGGGAAATGATGATTCTCGGTCGAGCCCTCTGCCTCTGAAATTGTAAAGATGATTGGATCTGACTAAATGACTGGACTGGACTGGACTACTGTTCTGAGATGATGATCACAGGGGACGAAGGGCTTACTATGAAGGTAGAGTATATAGTATGGTCAGATGTGATAGTAAAGGATCAGAGTGCTTGCATGCTGCCTGAAGCTCCTCATACAGATACAGCGATTACAAAGCTCTTCTTCCTGATAAACTTTTCGCCATTTTCCAGCTAGACGACCATACCTACACCACACAGCGTTTCGCTCTATACGCCCAATAAGCAGATCTCATCCTATCATACTTTTCACTCAGCTCCGTATAAACCGCCGCCGCCTCTATCGACAAACCTTGCTCCTGATACGATTCGGCCAAAAATTCCAGAGCGTATGAAATGGGCAAAGGTGTGTCTCGGGGTAATGGATTTGAAGGCATTGGTAAACTCGTCTCTTCCTTAGCGGTTATGGTCACATCTTCACGTTCAGTGTAAGGTAAGATAGCTGGTAGAAGTGGTGTCAATGGCTTTTTGAGATATTTCAATGATCTGATATCAGCTTGTATTCTCTCTGACCAAGAGGTAGGGTTGACTCACCCTCGTAAATAATTCCATGCGGATACATTGTGAGGTATCCTATGAATCGCACGTAGTGTATATCTTCTCATCAGCTGGTTGAACTTCATGACTTGTCATATACTTCATCAGGTAATCGAAAGGTAAAAGAGGAATAGGAAATGAACCCACTCAATCTCTTCTTTCCCATCATCTTTAATACCCTCTGCACCAGGTCTAGATATTCTCAAAAACCATCGCCAACCCCAAGCACTATTATTCCTTCCATCAACCCGGATCATCTCTTCACACCATCTCAATTCCTCTGACCATTCTTTTTCTGATATTCTACCGAGGGAAGAGAAATGTGAATAGAGCCAATGGAGGTACGCCCAAGTATGGTAATTCTTCGCATCGGGTAAAAGGGATTCGTGGATGTAATCTATCTCCTCTGTTGGGTGTTCGGGAGATATATGAGTCAAAAGTAAAAGACGATGATGCCTTTCCCATCAGCTTGAGTGATATTAGAAGATGAGGAGACTGACCAAACTTGATAACTCTTCAGATTCTCTCGAGCAAACGAATTCATCAATTCCAACTCTTCGTTAAGTTCTTTTTTCAAAACCAGTAAGGTAGTCATGC
>NW_006711232.1:94349-130154 GCF_000271645.1 Tremella mesenterica DSM 1558
GAGACGAGAACTGAGCTGGACCAGAAAGACAAAGATGCTATGGACTACTTCCGTGGGGGGGGGCGGGGGGGTAAAGACTCACCAGACGGTATAATGTGAAGCGTTCATACGTAGAATCGACTCGGTCAATTCGAGAGCTCTGTCAGAGTATTCTTTACGAGCTGATACCGCTCGGAAGTAGTCCATAGCATCTTTGTCTTTCTGGTCAGCTCAGTTCTCGTCTCAGAAGAGAGTCTACGTACACTCTTGAGAGTACATGATGGGAACAAGAGCATCAGGTGCGTCATCTTGAGGTATAGGCTCAACGTCGGACCATATGCTACGCTCGGCTAGGGGGATGTACGATGATGTAGCTGTGTCCTGAAGGATACATCAGCTGACGAGCTACTCCTATGCGCTCGATACTGACCATGGTGTGGGTGAGTGAACATCCAATGGCCAATGGTTTGTCTGTGACCAACTTACTGTAACAAAAAACAAAAGGAAAGAGCCTAGAGCCACGTGGCGCTTGCTCTGTATTGAAGTGCAATAGGAAAATGGCCTAAGGGGCGCGCCTAACTTTTGCACAGTGGTTTCCAACACTCCGACCATGGCACATTTCTAAATCCGGTGCCCCGCATGCATCATATCATTTGTTTGGACAACTTGACCGCTAGATTTATTGCTAACCCCCGTCCTCATCGTCATCTCATATCGACCCGTGAACAACAATGACGTCTTCAAAAACGTCATCAACCATAGCACCACCATCAACAACAACTCTATCATCAGCACCATTAACAATCCCACCAGCGACAACAACAACAACAGCAACTACTACTACAACATCCACAACAACGTTAACGACTTGTTCTTCATCATCATCGTCAGTCAACATGGCTGCTTTAGCTCCCTTCCCAGCTCCCCTCAACATTGTCGTCCCTCCTGCACTCGTAGCCAATCCTCTCTGGCAAATGTGCCCTATCCTGTCCGCCATCCTTCCAGTAGGCATCCCCCTCCCCCCCTCCACAGCCGTGTTATCCGCACTAAGGGCAATGGTGAAATGCCTGGATGCCAGAAATCATGCCGATTTGTTCACGGCGGAGAGCTTTTATCAGTATCTTTTATCGCTTTGTGAGTCGTCTTCTCTCGCTGGCTCATGAAAGTTGCCGTTTTCAGTATCGCCACCAAAGATATCGACGTGGTCTGGGATGGACCATTCATGGGTGGTGAAACACTCGGTGGTTGATGTTTGGAATATTGAGGATTGATAGTACTTTTTGCTTCTTGTCTTGATCTAACAAGTCTACGATTCGCTGTGGAATTCAACTCGAGCTCATGCACGCAGATGGTAATCAAGCTCCTATTGTCGCCCCTGGCCAAGCCGGCCAAGTGGCCTTATTAAATGCCGTCAACGGGCTGCAGCATGCTGTCAACGGGCTGCAGCACTCTCTCATTGGGATTCGTGCAGGAGTTGACACGCTCTTGTATACGTCTGCTCAACAGAAAGCGATGGTGAGTAGAGTATATCTCCTCTCCCAGTCTCTCATCTGTCCGAGGACATAAAGTCGTTCGTCGCAATCTCACTCGATGGCACTCTTAGTGGAGACGTCTCGAGTAGGGTTTACCCCTCGAGACTTCAGCGGTGTATACGAAGTGGGTTGAGGAGTATGATGAGATGACCCCATCTTCTATCTTCCTTGATTCATCAATCCGAGGAATGGTCACCCATCAGATTGCACCCTAGCATCCGACTGACCTTGCAGTCGCGAAACTACTACATCGAATCGTCGCAACCAAGAATTGAAGGAGACTGGGTGCCCGTTCCCTGCTTCAATGATGGAGTGATACGGCTCCCGCCCAATCTTGTTGGCCGAGTGCGTACACCCCTCTCCCACTCTCCGCTCTCCATCCGATCTGATCTTCTTGCACCGCTCACATCAGAATGCCAGGCACCCCAAGTCGGCTGCAGGGGTACGCAAGCTATCTGATAATACTTGCAGGGCCTGGCTAGCCTTGCATAACGTTGCGCCGGCGCAAAACGTGGAGGGCAATCGCTCCCTTCTGATCCAATTCTTGACCGGGGGACTTTGATATCCTTTCAAGCTGTCGCCATCTCTCTGTGGGTACTTCCCATATCTCATTATCTCTCAAAAGTCCTTGGCTGATTCAGCAGATCTGCAGATTGTTCCTTGCTACGTAGCAACGCCCTCTGCACTCGCCTTTAGAGGCAAATGTCATCGTTGCCGGCCCTCAGGACATTAGGACACTTGCCCAGGACTTAACGGTATATACGCCGACACTGACTGCCTCATCACTGAGCACGACTTCGAGGTACAGAAGTTTGAGACACATCTTACTGACTGGAGTAGGCCCCGTTTTAAAGTCTGATGGAGTGAATTCTGATGATAGCCCAGTCATGATGCCCGAGCTTTACTGTCCTGTCATTTTGTGGAAGGAAGTATCACGAGATTCTAGCCCAATATCCCACGTCGGTCGATCGTCTCGAGCCTTTTGCGCGGGCTTGTTCTATGCCCAGTGAGCTAAACATATGATAACTTTGCAATTGTTTACTGATCAGCAGGTGGCTCCCCTTCCCATGTCAAGACCGAGACTCCCGGTAGTATCCAAGAAGGTGGGGAACGGGGATCATGTCTAGCTGTCGCATTTGGAAGTGTCATGGATAAGCCTAACTTGAGCACTGTCGCGGTGATCGGAGACGGGGAAAGCGAGACTGGTCCTACTGCCATTGCATGTCATGCTCACAAGGTATGTCAGCTTCCACAATCTGACGTGAACTGAGCGTTTAGTTCCTCGATCCTGCTGAGAGTGGAGCAGTACTTCCCATCCTTCATGTAAACGGCTACAAGGTGCGTCGAAGCTTTGGGTGTTCATCATGGCTGTTAACTTGATTATAGATAGGAGAAAGAACCATTCCCGGGACCATGGATGATCTCGAGGTACGTACGCCACAACACGATGACGAACATGTTGACCATTACAGCTCGCTTGCCTGGACACCGGCTATGGATATCAAGTGAGGATAGTCGAATATGGTGCGATACCCCATGGTTCGGACCATGAACATGACGTGGCTGTCAATTACGACATGGCAGTATCGATGCAATGGGCTTTGGACGAGATCAAGAGGATCCAAAATGCCTCTCGGTCAGGTAACCCCATCGTGAAGCCCAGATGGCCCATGATCATTATGCGCACTCCGAAGGGATGGACCGGCCCCAGAATCAAGACACATCCGATCGAAGGAAGCTGGAGAGCTCATCAGGTGCCTCTGGCAGACCCATTGAATGACAAACAAGAGTTTGATTCGCTTGTTCAGTGGCTCAAGTCATATCACCCCGAGATACTCTTCCATTCCGAGGTGGACTCTTCTCATTCAAAAGCCCATGTCCCGGAGCAGAAAGCGGATGGGATCATCGATGTTAAAGCAACTCGGATCATACCTAAAAATCTCAAGCGTCGTATGGGCTCTGTCGACGTGAGACATTCCAATCACTCACCCTATCGTGTCGCTCATGATCACAGATAACCTACCGTGGTATCACAGATCTCAAAACTCCGGAATGGAAAACATTCGAAACAAAGCCTGGAGAAACCATCTCCAACTTGAAGGCGTAAGTGGCCAACAGCTGTGTATAAGTGAAAGACGCTTACTGTCAGTGTCGGTCAATATGTCGCCAAAGTTGTCGAGCTCAATCCTTCGAATTTCCGAATTTTCTCGCCCGACGAATTGAGCAGTAACAAGCTTGATGAGAGTCTCAAAGTCACCCATCGTAATTTCCAATGGGACCCGGAAGTAAGTAGTTGTCACATCTGGCCGAGGGTAGCTCATGCGGGGAGACCGCAAACAACGGTGGTCGAGTGATCGAGATGCTTTCGGAACATACATTACAAGGGTGGATGCAAGGTTACACATTGACTGGGCGACACGCCCTCTTCCCGTCTTACGAGAGGTGAGTTAACGATTGAATTTACGATCAGTCGCTCATATCTAGCTTCCTGGGCATCGTACAGACTATGATTGAGGTTGGTGCCGTCAAGTATAGTATTGAACCCCGCTGAGTCATTTCTACAGCAATATGCCAAATTCGTTAAGATGGGCCTTGAGACCAAATGGCGGGGAGACACTCCAGGTCTGACCTATATCATGACCAGGTGAGACATTGTACCAGTCGTTTCATGTCGATTGACTAAATGTCAGTACTCTTTGGCGTCAAGAGCATAACGGATATTCACACCAAAATCCGGGGGTGAGTCAAGGGTTCCAGACATTGGCGAAAAAACTCACGAAGCAGCTCATTGGCTCATTCATCTCTTTACCTCGTAACTTGGCCAGAATCTACTTTCCCGCCGATGCGAACACCAGTGTCTGCACCATTGACCATTGTCTACGGGCGAAAAACAGTGCGTCAGACCGGTCTTTGAGGAGGGCTCGACTGATCGCGTAGACATCAGCTTGATCGTGGGATCCAAAAATCCGACTTTATCGTCAGTCTCCTCTTTCTACTCGACCGGTGTATTGCTGACACTTCATAGATGGTTATCTGTTGAGGAGGTCAGCTACCAGACCACTGAATGTAGAGGTAAAAACTCACAAAACAGGCTGAACGACACTGTATCGCAGGTGCATCCGTGTGGACCAATTACTCCTCTGACGGAGGTGTCAATCCGGATGTCGTACTCGTCGGTTGTGGAGTCGAAGTGACGTTTGAGACCATCGCTGCCGCCGCTCTCCTCCGTAACGCAGGCATTCGAGTTCGGGTTGTGAACGTCAACGATCTTCTCGTTTTAGGTGCTAAAGGTGGTCACCCTCACGCCTTGACCGAAGAATCTTTCGAAAGCATCTTCACAGTGGACAAACCGGTCATTATCACTTTCCATGGGTATCCAAAAGACATTGCCAGTTTGTTATTCAGTCGAAAGTCCCACGTTGGTAGATCGAGAGTGAGCATTTGAACCTATCAATGGAATGTAGACTTTCTAAAGGATAGTTTGACATTCTAGGTTATATCGAGCAAGGTACTACCACCACACCTTGGTCCATGCTTCGGCTTAATGACGTATCGCGGTATACAATCGCCAGCACGGCTGTACTACGAGTTGCGAGAATGCAACCGAACCATCAAGTGACAGTGAAGGCACATGAATGGGGAAGTTATTGGAGACATCAGTTGGTACAGCATGATAAGTATGTGGTGGAGCATGGTGAGGATCCAGAGTGGTGCGGTCAGATTCCACAGTTGGTGGGAGATGCGGCGTAAGCAGTAATGTATCTATAGATAGGGTCAAGTCTGTGCAGACAGTGGAACGATGACGAACACGAGTACGAGAAGAGTGGAAAGACATGATTTGATATATTCGAAGTAGTGTCAGAGTACTTACCTGTGAAAAATGCGTTGTGATCTCTCCAGTAAGCCCGTTGCCACCGGGACTCTCCATTCGCGGCGATCGCCGACATTTCCCCATGGTTGCCAAAAAGCATGAATCAGCTCCGACTCTCTTCTTTCTTTCTCTACAAATTCACAATGTTACTCGCTCAAAGGCCGATCCCAATTCCTTCCCCCACCTCATTCCCTTTCTCTCCATCATCCACCGTACTCCCTTCTACCGTCCCAGAAAATGCACCGGAACATTGTCCCGTGAGTCGCCCGGTACCTCTCCCTCTCCTTCCTCTTCACACTTTATCCCTCCACTTGCCAACCCATACCTCTCAGCCTTTCCTCCATGGTCACCAATATGACTTTACCACTTTGTCGAGCTGGTGTGTGTATGGAAGAGGGACTGATGTCAATAGGGCGTAGAATCATCCGACGCGGGTAAAGCGGATGCATGTGAAGGTTGTCCAAATCAAGCAATTTGTGCCGAAGGTCCTAAAGGTCCAGATCCGGATATACCATTGATTCGAGAGAGGATCAAGTCGGTGAAGAGGAAGGTTTTGGTCTTATCTGGGAAAGGCGGAGTTGGTAAAAGTACTTTTACAGCTGGTTTGTCTTGGGCTTTAGCGGCCGATGAGGAATGTCAAGTGGGTTTTCTTTTTGCTTCCCTTCTTGTCTCCTCTTCTTATCTTCTTTACTCGACTCTCCTTGTAGTTCGGCTGGTCACTCTTATGATATTCAGGCGATGCCATCTTTCAGAAATGTCTCCCGGATTGGTGCGTGAGTAGAGATATACATCAATAGAAGTGATGTCGTTGGAGATGGGAGATGGGAGATGGAGAGTCAGAATACTATCTTCAAGTCCAGAGCTGACCTTCAGACCGGAATCATGGACGTTGACATTTGTGGACCTTCCATACCCCTTCTCATGGGATTATCAAATTCTACCATTCACACTTCTTCATCCGGTTGGTCACCAGCATACGCGCTCGATAATCTCGCCGTCATGTCCATAGGTTTCCTCCTCCCTTCTTCTTCCGACGCTGTCATATGGAGAGGTCCTAAGAAAAACGGATTAATCAAACAATTCCTCAAAGATGTCGAATGGGGTGATCTCGATTACCTCATAGTTGATACACCACCAGGGACGAGTGATGAACATTTAAGTATCGTACAATATCTCAAAGAAGCAGGTATAGACGGTGCTATCTTAGTCACCACTCCTCAAGAAGTAGCATTACAAGATGTGAGAAAAGAAATTGATTTTTGTAGGAAAGTAGGGATACCTATCTTAGGTTTGGTGGAGAATATGTCAGGTTTCGTTTGTCCTAAATGTAATGGTGAAAGCGAGATTTTCGCCCCTACGACAGGAGGAGCTGAAGCTATGGGTAAAGAATTAGGAATTGAGGTTTTGGGAAAAGTACCTTTAGATCCTAGGATAGGTATGACAGGTGATAGGGGTGTCAGTTTTTTAGAAGAATATCCTGATAGTCCTGCCACAACGGCATATTTGGATATCGTACAAAGAGTTAGGGAGTTATTAGGAGATGCTTAGAAGAGTTTTGTCAAGTATTGTAATATTTTCGAAAGAATTCATTGTCAAAGTATCAATGTTTATGCATCTTCACCTTCATTTACATCCTCAGCAGCTTCAGCACCTTCATCTATTGGATCCTCTTCATCATCAATAGCTTCACCTTGTCCTTCTGCCATATTATCCCCACCATGTAATCTACGTAATTCACCATTAGCCCAATGAGGATCAACAATGACTTCACTCGCTTCTGCGTGAAATTCCATTTCACTCTCTTTGGGTTGTCGGAAAATGATATTGGCTCTATTCCAATGTTCCCCTGATTCCGGTTCGTCTGTTCGCTATTCCGTCAGCCCCCTATCAAACGAATAACAGTCAAGAGTGACAAGTAAATTATCGAGCTCACCTTGATTTTCTTCCTCACAGTACTACGCATCACAATATTGTTATACAAAACACCTTTACGTTTCTTACCATTCTCATCGTCCTCTTCGCCTTCATGAAAAGTGACCAATATCTCCTTATGTGGAGCTACTTGACTGACTACGTCGTATAATCTGATTCGTTCATACAAAAACTATCTGATCAGATCAAAATTGATGTCAAGAAGAGAAACATACTCCAGGTTTAGGCTTCTCATCTTGTTCTCCCTCCTCTTCACCCTCTTGTAACTTTATCAACTGTTCTTCGGCTAGTGGATGTTCTATAGATTCGTCCAATTTATCCAAATCCTCTTCTCTAGGTAAAAGATAAATGATATATCGTTGTTGCTCTTCGTCCTCTACCGGTCGCAACAAGGCTCTAGCTAGTCGACGATTCGAAGCGTCCGCTTGAGGGTTCTGTTATCAGTCGAGATCAATTAATAGGGACATACGGTGGCAGTTGCAGCTGAAGGTTTTTCAGGATATCGCATGAGTAAATAAGGATCTCCCCATCTTTCTGCGTCGGGTAAAATATCATATGTCTGATAATTAAATCATCTGTCAAATCTTCATGAAACGAACGACATACCTCCACCACACGTAAATCCCTTTTGTTAGGATCTGGATGTCGTAGAGCATCAATCTGGGTTTCTTCCAAATCTGAAAAAGTTTTATCGATAGCCATTATTTGAGCAGCTTCAGAAGCGTCAATATCTCCTTTCTCATCCCTCAACATCAGTCATACTTCTATCCAAGCATAGTTAAGCCATGAGAAGATGCTCACTTTGTCACGGTGTCCATTGCTGATCTTCTTTTCGCAGCATTCTTTCTCATACTGTAATTGGAATTTCTCATCCATGAATAATCTCGAGTCGTGTTGGCTTGTTCTACCCCGTTGGTGACTACAGGAGCATGAAATGGAATTAACAAAGCGAGATCCGTTTCATCTTTCACCTTGTTTGGATCAAAAGTCGGATTCAAGACTGTTTCATTAGTGAAAGACATATGGGGATTGAAATGAAGGAGCTCACTTTCATCATTACCATCCCAAACCCCATCGTAGGCGTTCAAATCAATTGGCATCCCCATTTCAGAATCCACAAGCATTGGTATTGGTGCGGAAGAGGATAAATGATCGAGATATGATGGTTCTCCCAATCGTGAGATGTTGGTAGGGACATTGAATAGTTTAGGAGGGTAAGGAGGGGCTATAAGAGGATTGGAATATCGAACTCGGACCAAAAGGTCCAGCTTACTACTAATGTCAGCACGGCTTTACCCACACCTGAAAGAAATGACTCACGATTTTTTCGACATGATGGAGGATGCAGAAGAGTTAAGAGATAAGAGACAAGTCAACTGGGTGGTTTCAACCGTTGAAGGCTTGCGGAGAGAAAGTGCGGAAGCAATTTACTTTCCCTCCCCCACCTCCTCCCCCCACTCTTTCTCTACCATACAACCATAGCATATTCGTAGCCCACATTCTGCTACTCATCTGAGCATGGCCATGATCATACAGAGGCTTCAACTCGTCTAGATAGTCATGAGCCATGTCGCTCTTTCTTCAGCACCAGACCAAGCCGATAAAGAGTTGTTACAACGGTTGATCACAGAAGGTCTCACACCTTCCAACGATCCCGACGCGTACGATTCAACGCGATATCGTAATCTTCTTCAGGTTCTCTTTCAAGCATGTATCCTTGGACCCGCATCAAATCCTCAACCACCCAGTCCGGTCGTCCTGGAACAAGCTATATATACCTTGAAGATACTCCAAAAACAGACCACTGCTCAGCCCGAACTCCTTCATTCCTCATCTTCAGACCAAGACACTCGACCCTTTTATCAATGGCTTCTTCCAAGACTGATCTCCTCCTCCATTCGACTTCAGAAACGAGAAGGATGCGAAAAACTACTCGATGAGATACAAGAGGCCGTACGTCAACTACTTCATCGGCTGAGGTACGAAACGCCGAGTGAGGATGCTACCTACTCACGAGGGTCCTTGCAGGCCGCAATGGCCGTACGAAATCTAGTGGATTATGCTGAAGGTAAGTTTCTCAATCTGCCCTACATTTCTGTCTGGTTAAGATTCAGGCATTCTGGCTGGCTCGAAACCTCGGCTGTTTGGATATCAAGAGATGATACCTGACTTATCTGTCGTGCTCTTCGTCTTAGACATCGTTATCGAGCCCAAAATTGAAGACCTCCTCCCGTACACCGATGACATCGCCTTGTCAGTATCTCGGTGTATTGTGTTTTTATCAAGAATCATCCCATCGTCTAATCTCCACAGTCAAATTACCTTTGTCAAGATCCTCTCGAGATACCTGCGGACGTATGGCGATGACCAAACTTGCGCTCAGCCATGTTTAGCTATACTGGACCTTCCCAACGATGAAGGAAATCCACAGCTTTCGACAGCGATTCTCGAGTTGTTGGAAGTTTTGTCGACATCCCACTCGGAGCTGCGAAAGCTACTCTGGTGGGGAATCCTCGAAAAAGCTGGGAGTTTACAGCTGGACTTGAAGGCGGATGTGGGGAAGTTAAAATTACTCTTGTCTGCTACACCAATTCCAGTCCCTGGTCGTCTGTTGAAGTTGCTACTGGATCAAAATCTCATCGATCAGTGGAGAATACAGACCAGAGCTCTAGAACCCACCACAGCCTCTGAGCTCTGGGCTCTGCTTGCCAAAATTCCAGGTCTGGTGGAACATTCCGCCTCCCCGCCAAAGAAACGTCAACGCAAAGAAGGAGGCACGGATGACAACCTTGCAATGATGCTTCAAAGCATTGCTCCTGGCTTCGGTCCAGTTGATTTTGACCACGAAAAGCTCTTAGCGGACCTTACTACATGGGCGGAATCGTGAGTCTTCTCAAATATTTACCCAATTTCGACATTGACTTCAGTGCCGACCTCACTGTTGTGGCGTCTCTGCGAAATAACCTAGGAAAACTCATGTGCAAGATGTGCGGTTGTCATGCTCATCGACCGTCCTATGAAAGATTTCTCCCTGACTCTGCTCTGGATCTTCTGGCAGTGATCATACGGCGAACAATGCTCGACGTGAAGTCACTCCAAGCTTTCGTCATACTAACCGATCATCTCCCTCTCTCGAAATGTGCAGCTGTGATGCAGAAACGACATCGACCGAAATTTCACGAGCAAGCGTTGGAGGGCCTGCGATCGTCAGACCGGCGCGTTCGCTTGGCCGCAAGGTGGGAAGAACATTTCCCCTCCAGATTTGTAGCTGATGACAGTCGGGTCGTATGCCGGTTATTCGACTGTCAATCATCGCATGTGGAACCAAGAATCGCCAAGTCGAATCGCTCGCTCCTTATACAGAAAACCAGGATGGTGCTTCAACTCGGTAGCTCGATCCAGGAAACGGCGTTGCTCACTTTGGGTCACATAGGAAGGGAGGCTCCCGATGAGTTGTTGCTTTCGGTGCTACAACCTCTTCTTCTCGCCCTAGGTTCGGTCGAATCACCTTTGAGAAGCTTGGCGTACTCCGAGGTAGGTCATTTCAATCAACAAGATTTCTAGCGATGCACTAAACTCCATCAGTTACTGGCTATAGCCAAGCATCGGAACAAAACGCCCTATACTCTGCTCTCCTCATCTCTTGATCAGATCAGTCTGCAACTCGCCCAGAACCTTGTGTCATGCCCCGATTTCGTCTCCGAGACCATGCACTTCATCGGATTCTCTCGTCAAAACTTCTTTGAAACGACTCTCCGCTTCACTGTCCCGTCGCTGGTCCTCACGTGCAGCAAGAAAGAGCTCGAGACTCTTTCCTCCATCGTGCAAGAAGGGCTCGGGGTCATTCTTCTAGATAATATTGCCGAGATCCTGGCGAAATTGTTCCTCGACCCCAAGCGAACGGACGGGAGTTTGACCTTCCTGGTTGACTTGCTTAGGAACCTCACTCGTCATAAAGCAATGGATTTGTCCGTGTCTTCCCTCATGTCGACCTGCATTGTCCCTCTCATATGCGCCATGGTAGTCGAATTGGGCAACGAAGATGCCTCAGTTCGGTCAAATGCCATCCGAGCCCTGTCAAAGGCTCAGAGAGCTCAAGGTTCCCTTCGAAAAGAAGCCGATTTAGGCACATTCCTTAAACCCCATATGTTGGGCGTCATCTCTCATCTTAATGAAACGCTTCACGATATACAAGGTCGCAAGTCTGTGGAGTACAAACGAAAGGTCATTCGCAGCATGGGCGAACTCATCCGTACAGTAGGGGACTCAATGTCATCATTCTCCCCGCAGGTAGGTCATGTCCTTGGCCACTTACACATTCTGACCCACAGATTGTCGCGAGTCTACAAAGCACCCTGGCGGTCGCCGAACTCCGTAAAGAAACTCTTCAAACGTGGGAGACCTTCATCAGTACTTTACGATTCGTCGATGTCGGGCCCTTCGTCGGCCGGACGACCAGCGCGTTATTGTCAGGCTGGAAGACCTTTGACTCGGTGGAGAAGCTTCAAGCTGTTGCCATAATCAACAATATCGCCGATAATGTCGAACATCTCGCCAGTTATCGCGATGAGATTGTTAGCTTGGATGGAATTCCGGAATTAACGCATGCTGCACGCAAGCTTACCGACCAACGCAGAAACTGGCCTTTGCAGAGGAGGATAGAAAACCTGATAGAGCGGATCAACAGCAAGAACGTCGCCTTGGCGACCACTTCAATGTCGGAATTACGAAATGTTTTGCTCAACCGCCAGGATGAACTTCGTGCCCTGTCCCGGGGCGATACATTCGAAACCATCATCGCTCGCCTCATTCGTAGCCTCATGTTAGCCATGGCTAGGGACAGCGATTATGAAGAAATGCGCGAGTCCGCATATGAATGTTTGGGAATATTGGGAGCACTTGATCCTGATCGTTTACCTTCCTTACCTGAACCACCTTCGATGACACTCATCAATAACTTCACCGATGGCGAAGAGGCGAAAGATTTCGCAGTACATCTCATACGCGATCTCCTTGTGGATGCCTTTCACGCGACAAATGATACGAAACATCAAATACATTTGGCTTTTGCAATACAACAATTGATGAAATTCTGTCAATTCACTCCCGCAATCCTCCTTCCTCGCAATACTGTCTCTCTTAGTACTCGAAGCAAATGGGAAGCCATCCCTAAGGACCAGTATGAAATCCTCACCCCTTTACTAGAATCTCGGTATACTCTGAAAGACGTACCTCCCAGGGAATACGAACATCCCATATATCCATCCACACCAACGTATCGAGAATGGGTCCAAAAATGGAGTGCAGATCTGTTGGGTACGATCCTTGCCATAAACCCTGTCAGTCCTGCGATCACCAATAGTCGTGAGATCTTTGGAGTTTTCCGCGGAGTTCTACGCAGTCAAGATGTTACCGTCGCCCATCACATACTTCCTCACTTGGTCCTGACAGTGCTCCTTTTTGGATCTTCAGATCACCGGACAGAAATTTGTTTTGAAATCAATACGGTCTTGCAAGATCAAGTCAATCCCACCGGTACAGTTGACAAACGAACTCTCAGCGCTCAAGTTGTCTTTGACTTGATGGATTATCTCAGCAAGTGGTTGAGAACGCAACGAACCTCACGTAGTGACTCCAAGTCTAAAACTGCGTCCGCCAATACCTTCGTCAAAGTTGTGGAGCAAGTCTTGTCCAGCATCGAAACTGAGCTCATGGCAAATGCGGCTTTACAGAGTAAAGCATACGCTCGTTCTTTGCGGGGGTTCGAGCAACGTATCATTCAATTGCGACTGGAGAAGCGACCCAACTTTGATCTTCAAATCTATTTCGAGAGATTACATCAGATCTATGCGGAGCTCGATGAACCAGATGGAATGGAAGGAGTTTCAGCATTTGTTCTCTCTCCCTCTCTCGAGCTACAGATCAGAGAACATGAGAGTACAGGTCGTTGGACATCAGCTCAAAGTTGCTGGGAGGTTCGTCTTCAACAGTCACCCGACGATATCTCACTGCATGAAGGTTTGCTCAAATGTCTCAAGAGTCTAGGCCATTATGGTGGGTTTCCTTTCTCTCGCATATACTTGCACCTAACATAAAAACCGGAACGGCGCAGAACCAATTTGGCTGGGAAAGCGTTCCGGTTTTTTTGTTAGTTGCCAGTAAGAACGTGTGCTGATCATCAGACACTCTTCGAACTCATATTCGTGGAGTGCTCAGTCGTCATCCCGACTGGTCAGATCGTCTTGCAGCCTACGAAGCTGAAGCTGCTTGGATCATAGGCGATTGGAATACGGTGGAACAAGTGGGTGACCGAGGTCCTGCTATAGGCAGAGTCTTGTCTACTTTACGTGAGAAAGGTGATTTCCCAAACATGCTGAAACAAGCACGCGCTCAAGTTGGCGGCGATCTCAAAGTCAGCCAGTACGGTCGAGGATACGATCATGTTCTTCAACTACATCTCTTACGGGAAGTCGAAATCATTCATCAAGCACATACGAAGATTTCAACAACCCATCCATCGGCAAATCGCCTTGTTATATTGCAGAAAGACGTGGCGGACTTACGCAAGACCCTCAATGAACGGCTATCTACAACTTCTCCGGCGTTCAGACATCGCGAGCTCATTCTCAGCATTCGCAGGACTACCTTCAGTCTACTTAAAACTCCGATTCTCAAGGACGAACTCGGACTCGCATGGATATCGACGTCTAAAGCCGCCCGGAAAGCGGGCTACGAGCAGACTGCCTACAGTGCAGCACTACAAGCGAGAGAGATGGACGCACCCTTTGCTTTCATACAGCAAGCCAAATTACTTCGCTCGAATGGAGATGCTTTCAAAGCCTTGATAGATCTCAAGAACTCGGTGACACCTTTGTTACAACAAACACAGGAGACCACGGACTTTACTAGGGATCGAAATCTTGCTAAGGTGAGTTTATTAGTAGCTGTGAGAGCTGATGACAGGCTGTCTTACTGGAAGCTAGATGGGCAAATGAAACTGATCGTTTCGAGCGTAACGACATCATAAGGCGATTCGTGGACGCGATTCAGCTAGCCCCAACGTAAGTTCATATGTCAAATTTTGACTGACCCCAGACTCGAGTCTCCATATTATCATCTGGGTCATTATTACGATTCCATGACTGGTTCTCCCGAAGTCGTGTGAGTGACAATACGCATTGACATTTTGGAGTACAATTGATGTTAGTGCTCAATACAATTATCATACTTGTCACAACTACATTCAAGCGTTGCTTCATGGTGTCAAATACATTTATCAGACCATGCCCAGAATGCTCACCATATGGCTGGATTTAGGAGAAAGCAAGGATCTGAAGAAGTGAGTCTACATCGTTTGAAGTTTGTTGACGATCAGATCATCCGAGACGCAACATTACTTGGATAAGATTACCGCTTTAGTAGATAAGGCGAGGAAAGAGCTGAAGGTTTACCAAGTCAGTCTTGATATGTTGATGAAATCAAGGTCGACAACTGACTGATAGTTCTTCACTGCCTACCCTCAGATCGTATCACGAATAGGTCATCTGAATCGAGAGGTTGCGGTGGTCCTGAGGAAGATCATGGCTTTGGTCTTGGCCAAATACCCTCAACAGGCCATGTGGCCAACAGTGGGGGTCATGCAATCCAATAGGCCTGAAAGGAAATCAGTATGTGAATGGGTATTGAGGAGAGCACAAGTAAGTCTTTGCCTGATGACCACGCCTAGCTTATGAGTATCAGCAAACCGATCCTAACATCGGACCACTCCTGAATGATGCGGAACGTCTTTCCCGACAACTATTGAAACTTGCGGATGACAAGTCGGAAGACAAGAAACGAGAAGTGACGATCAGTGGTCGATTCGCCTATGTCAAAGAAGCTTTCCCATGTCGGATGATTATGCCACTTCAAGATTCCCTCGTCTGTTCACTTCCTGCGCCAGGAGATGACATCAATTCTCATAGACCCTTCCCAGTTTCTCAAGTTGGAATACAAGGTAATTCCCAACGTACTTAAAGTGAGTCGTATTGACTTGCAGATATTGCCGAACGAATCGACATTATGCCTTCTTTACAAAAACCAAAGAAACTCACTTTTGTGGGAACCGACGGAAAACTTTATCCGTTCCTTTGCAAACCTCATGACGACCTACGTAAAGATGCCAGATTGATGGATTTCAACTCGATGATTAATAAATTTCTCAAGAGTGCTTCGGAATCTCGTAGACGTCAACTTTGTAAGTTATCCTGAGTTGACGATCGCTCATGATAGATGTGAGAACATACGCCGTCATGCCTTTGAACGAAGAGTGTGGTTTACTCGAATGGGTCAGTCATACGAATGCATTGAAGAATATCGTAGAGAAAGGTTATGCCAGATATGGAAAGAAACTCTATGTGAGTTATTCATATTGAAGAACGTTAAGGCTGATGGTAGAATCACGAAATACACAAGCTTCTTGATGATGCTCAGAAAAGTGGACCTGCGGCTCAAACCAAGGTATTCAAAGAATCCATCCTACCCATGTGAGTGATTCAAAAACGTCTTTTATGTGGTTCATGACTCGGGATTGACTTTACAGGTATACGCCCACAGTTTTCAATGAATGGTTTCTTGCCACTTGGCCAGAACCTTCAGCTTGGTTGGCCAGTCGAATGGCCTATGCCCGTACACTGGCTGTCATGTCTATGATTGGATATGTGCTAGGGTATGTTTCCCTCTTCCCATTTGATCTTAGTCACTTACGAAGACTAGTTTAGGGGATAGACACGGGGAGAATATACTCTTTGACGAGTTGACGGGCGATACGGTGCATGTGGATCTGAACTGTTTGTTTGATAAGGTAAGACTTTCATCTCTCACTCAGAATTTGCTGACTCGGACTAGGGTAAAACGTTCGAGATTCCCGAACGAGTGCCATTCCGTCTAACACATAACATGGTCGATGCTCTCGGGGTGACAGGGGTGGAAGGTGAGTGGTTTGGATTGTATGAACCGGACCTGACGGACAGGCGTCTTCCGAAAAGCGTCAGAAATCACTTTGTCAATCCTCCGTTCAAACAGCGAGGCTCTCATGTCGGTGTTGGAGGCGTTTGCCCATGATCCCTTGGTAGAATGGGCCCGACGAGCTGTCAGTCTCTCTATTCCCGCAGTGTGGAAGCTGGTCTGATGCGGCAGAACAAGAGCAAATCTAGTAAAGACATCCGTACCACTGCGGAGAGTAACCTCAAACCGATCAGAGCCAAGTTGAGGGGAATCATGGCTGAAAACACTGTCGTCTCTGTTCCCAATCAAGTCGACACTCTTATCAAAGAAGCGACCAACACCACATCTCTCGTGAGTAAATGTCCACCTGACCCTCGTCTTCTCTTGCGTAGCTGACGACCAGGCGCTCATGTATCAAGGATGGGCAGCATGGTTGTAACATGAATAGAAAGCCAGTGTACATGCATACTCGGTGTCTAGAACTTCATCTTGTGGAATTTGTCGTTCTTTGACAGACCCCAAGTGGTCTTCAAGTACTGAGCGAGTTTGTCGACCTTTTTAATGGCCGTGAGAAGGCTAGCGTCGACGGCCTATTCGTGAGCTCTTTGGACAGAGACTGGCCTTCAACTGAAGATGACTCACCTTTTGCTCAGATTTCTTCTCATCAGAAACGCCCTGACTCTCTTTCCCTTCACCGAAGAACTCGCCCTCTTTCGTTGACTTGGCGGCCTTGGCCTTGGCGAAGTAAGCGTCGTTGATGGATTCAGGAATGGAAACACCGGCAATGTCGACTCGTGTGGAAGTAGCGATGACATAAGCCTGGCTAACTCGACGCAATGGGACACCGTTCAATCTAGCATGTCAGCCTGTCACCTTAAAATTGACTTGAGACATACTTGAAAGGTCCAGTGACGAGTAGTAAACCACTGTCGAGTTGTTTGAGGAAGACGACACGTTTACCACTGTGACGACCGGCGAGAAGGATAAGGATAGTACCGGGGGTTATAGATGCGCGAAGAGCGGTTTTACCGTTCGTCTTGCGGGATAGTTTGGGTTTACGGACGTCCTCAGCAGGATAGTATTTGGATGCTTTGGTGGTTGGCACCAAACGTTTCTCGCCGTTGGCCTTGCCGCCAACAGTTTTCTCCACAGTCGCAGGAGTTTCTGTTTTAGGAGGGACGGTGGAAGTTTTCTTCCCTGTTCATATCAGTTGCTGGTTCCTTGCTGAACTACGAAGGGTGTGTGAATGTGAGTTACTTTGTGGACTAACCTTTGTGAAGACCTCTCTTAGCGGCCACTTGAGACCGAGAAAGGTGCCCGATGTGAGGCGCCAAATGCTTTGAGCGTGCCATCTTTTTGTCAGATGGAGACATTGTAGAGATAAGACTTGATTACTGACCTTTGCGAAGTTTACCTCGGATGGTGTGTTCGAAATGGACCATGGGACATAGGTGAAGGGGGGTTCGGAGATAACGGGATTCTATCATGTGGCGGAACTTTTCTTTGGTTTGTTAACTCCGATCTCCACGATACTGGACCTTACAAATGTCACTTCGCTTCTTCGCATTCCTTGGGCATCCTGTGCAATGTCCAATGCACAAGACCCCAATTTCCCTAGCAATCTCTCCATTAAGCCTCTGGAGATAGGTTCAGGTCGATCTGATTATCAAAAACAAGCCGAAGACATCGATAGATATGGTATCGCCGGTCGTGTATGGTCCGTTCTTCAATCCCACTGAATTATTATCTCTCGTTTACGACTTAGGGAAGGTGGCTCTGCTCTATTGAAATATTTTACTCCTGACATTGCATACGACCCACCATGCTCCCTTCTCATAGGAAGTTCATCTAATGCTCCGTACAGAATAGTCGAGCTCGGCTCCGGTCAATCCGTTCCCTCTCTGCACCTAGCTAGTATTCTGTCCCCTCATGACGTTCTCATTCTCACCGACCTACCCGACGTTGTACCTCTCTGTGAAGAAAGGGTTTTAGAGTGGGAAAAGTCTCATGCCAATGGTCCGCTTATGAAAGTTGAGGCTCTGGCATGGGGAGGAGACGTGTCACGAGTGAGAACATCGGGTCCATTGAGTCACATCCTTCTTTGTGATCTGGTACGTCCCATTTAAGCATTTGCTGATTATGGAAACCTAAGCTGAAAACTGTAGATATACTTCCCTCAGCTATACCCACCCTTACTGCGGACCTTACTCGAGTTGACGGAGCCCAGCTCTCCACCCGAAGATGACGTCTTCGGTCCTGAAATCATTTTGTCATGTGAGTGACGGTCCAGCCTGCTCAAGCCCAACATGTACGAGCTGAGTCGGCAGATTTCTCGAGAACATTAGCCCTGGAGCAAGCCTTCTTCGACGCTCTCGCTCTGTATTTTCAGATGACACCCGTGACGGGGGGCGATTGGGAGGCACGCATCTATATATGCAGACGGTGGAGAATAACTACAGAATGGAAATTGCCAGAGCTACATGAGGTCATGAACGGCATGGAAGGCGTTATACGAGGCACTTCAAGATCGTACGGGCTCATAGACCAGTTGTTCGGGGAACTGGAATGGGATGCTGACTGATTGGGGATGTCATAAGAAGTACTCGATGGCCTGGGTATCAGCAAAGTGAGCGCGTATTTGTTGTATGACATACTTTTGCCGTTTCTTGTTGCGCGGGACCATCTCTCTACCACGTCAGCGCTATCAACAAGCTGTGCAACGGACGTACTTCATTCTCTGGAGCGGCGGCAAAGACATTGAAAAACTTTTTGTTGCCAGGAGACACTTCCAGTATACTCGCCATGTTACCGCATCTCACAGTCAGCGTTCAGTATAACGTACGGAGTCGGTAATACTCACCTGTAACAGTAATTTGGGGCACTCCAAACGGTGCTTAGTTGGTCGTTGTATAATACCGAATACCCCTCCATGCAGAGCTGATGAGCCCGGAGGACATGGTTCATACCGTTGAGATCGAGAAATTTCCGTACGATAGACGCCCCGAACGTGTAGCCCGCACCTCTGTCGAAGTCAGCCAAGTTGACTCAAAAGAGTAATTTACCTTGGACTGATGGCGAAATCTTCTTTCTCCGGATCTGGATCTGACCAGACGAGATCTGCCATGGGACCTTCATGTGGAATCTCTCGGAATCGGTCGATGATCTTGATTTGGTCGATATGATGTATCGAAGGACTGAGACCTCCGTGAACGCAGAAGATAGCATCGTCGATGACTACGCTCAGGGTGAGGAAATCAAACATGTCGGTAAAGTATCGCCAAACCGTCGGAGACCCATATTTGCGGGTACATTCGAGGTAGAATCCATAAGTCTGACCGAAGTCAGCGTGACTCCATCGAAAAAGAGCAAGCATCAGATTTCCGTTCTCTCTTCTTCACCTCTCGTGGGTTTCTCTCTGAGCGTACCACATTCGAGAAGTGAAGGGCTATCCATTGGCTCGAAAGCCTCAGAGTCCTCTTTTGAAATTCTCATCATATGCCTGCGTATAAAACGACTGACCTGTGTGACAGCTCTAGATTCGTGGTTACCCCGGATGAGCTGAACTCTCTCCGGATACCGTAGTTTCAGACAGGTGAGAAGGGAAATTGTTTCGACAGAGTGCAAGCCCCGATCGACGTAGTCACCTAGGAAGAGATAGTTGGTATTAGGGGCTGATCCGCCTATGCGGAATATTTCGATGAGGTCGTGAAACTGTCCGTGGATATCGCCAACGACTGTGACGGGAGCAGCGACGTGAACGACGTTGCTCTCCCTCATCAACACCTCCTTGGACTTTTCACATATCTCCCGAAGGACCGCTTCGTCAAGGAGCTGTTTGTTTCGTAGGCATTCGATGCACGCGTCTAGGTCGAACGGCGCCATCCATAGACGGCGAAGAAAGTAGAATGTAGTCGGGCGAGATTGTAGGTAACAAATGGGGTTTAGGCCCATCGCCAGGAAGAAAGACAGAGCAAGCACTTGTGCTCAATAGGCGCGTGTAATGTCATTGTCAACTGTCTGTAGGCGCGCGAGAACGAGGGCAGCTGCTCAGTTGCTTGCCACCACTACGATGAGGCTGTACTTACTCGTGCTACTTACTCTACCCTCCTCTTCGTCAGGGAGTTCGACAAGACATCATGTGAGTCACCTACCTCATCGTGTTATCGCCAAGCTGAGATGAAAAGGTTCGGTCGCGGTGGCCATGGAGGCGATTATGATGACTATCCCACCGTTCGAGCAGCTGCCCATCTCCACCAACCTACCCGTCCGGTCGACAAGGAGAAGACCGAAGCGGAACTCAGCGTGAACATCAAGAAGGCTACCAGTGCCGAGGAGACCGCCCCTAGTGAGTCGTGCACCTTGTGGAATGGTTTGACCAAGCTAAACTTGTCAGAACAGAAACATGTGCGCAAGTGTATCGTCTACACTTGGGATTACCACTCATCTCTTTCCGTGTGGAATGGATTGCGTACCCAACCAATCCTAGCAGACGAGGTGCAGACGTTCAAATGTCTCATTGTCGTACATAAACTCCTACAAGAGGGACATCCGATTGTGAGTAGAGCGTAGCCAGCTTGACTCGCCTGACCGGCAGACCCTCAAAGAGGCTCACGCTCAAACTGGCTGGTTGGAAACATGCGGTCGGACGGTTGGCGATGGTTCCAAAGGGTATGGACCTCTCATCAAGGCTTATACGTCGTTCCTTCTCGCCAAATTACGATTTCATCGACATCACCCAGAGTTCAACGGACTATTCGAGTACGAGGAATATATCAGCTTGAAAAACATTGACGACCCCAATGAAGGGTAAGTTTTGTATGCCTGACTGAGTTGACATCAGATACGAGACCATCACGGATTTAATGACACTTCAAGATCAGATCGAGTCGTTTCAAAAGCTCATATTCACTCACTTCCGTGGCTCAGCGAACAATGAGTGCCGGATTTCAGCTTTGGTGCCACTGGTCAAAGAGAGTTTCGGTATCTACAAATTCATCACTAGCATGCTGCGGGCCATGCACAGAAGTAAGTCATCTTGCTACTTAATGCATTGCTGATGTGTAGGAACGGACGCCATGGACGCACTCTCACCCCTTCGTGACCGCTACAACGCTCAGCACTACAATCTCCGCCGTTTCTACTACGAATGCTCGAATCTCAAATATTTGACTGGTCTGATCAACGTTCCCAAACTAGGACAAGAGCCTCCGAATTTGCTCGACAACGGTAGCGCCCCAGACCTCCCCGAGCGACCAAAGGCCGAAGTCCGAAAGGAGACTCCCCGACCGAACTCGCCCACAGCTACGCAGAGTGAAATCGATGAACAGAGGCGCATGCTTGAAGAGTATGAGCGCAAGCAGTCTGGGCTTGTTGCTCAGAGGGATGCAGAGAAGAGGCGACAGGAGGAGGAGAAGCGACGACAGGAAGCCGAGTTTGCGGAGCAACAACGATTACAACAAGAACGTGAGCGGCAGGCACAAGAGCAGCTGTTGCGAGAGCAGATGAGTCAGCAATGGACGTCGCAACAAGCCGGTCAAACTGCTCAGTTACAACAGGAGATGCTTGCAATGAGGGGACAGTATGAGCGTGATCAGATGTTGCTGGAGCAATACGATCGGCGCGTCAAGTCACTCGAGAGCGAACTCGGTCTGATCGGTGCCAATGTTGGGGCTCAGATGTCGGCCAAAGACGAACTCATCGCGCAGCTGCAAAAGCAGATCGAGATATGGAAGAACAAGTACGAGGCCTTGGCGAAGCTGTACAGTCAACTCAGGAACGAGCATTTAGATCTCCTCAACAAAAGCAAAGGTTTCCAACTCAAAGCAAACTCGGCGCAAGAAGCGATTGACAAGATGGAGAGGATGGAGAGGGATGTCAAAGCCAAGAATTTGGAGCTGGCCGATATGATCAGAGAGCGTGATAGGGCACGATACGATGTTGATAGACTCAAATCGGTGAGTAACATGGAAGACTAGTGAACTTAGCTGAACCTCTTCAGAGTCACCGGGAGGAGATTGAACGACTCAAGAGAGATCTATCGTTTGCAAATGAACGAGCGGAAGATGCGTCTCGCAACAAGAGCTCGGAGGTCTCTGGCATCTTGTCCAAATACAATCGTCAATTAACTGAACTCGAGGACTCCCTTCGCGTTGGTGTTTCTCCTTCAAAGCTTTGAGATGTTACTGATCGTACTTCAGTCAAAGCAGCTCCAGATCGATGATCTGTTTCACAAACTCGACTCGAAGGACTCTGAACTGGCTCGTGTGGTAGAAGAGAAAGAGCAAGAGTTGCTGATCATGCAAGAGGGCATAGACTCGACCTTGAAGGAGCTCAGTGACTTGAAGCTGGTATGTCACACCTTTCTCTCATTCAAGTAAAGAACTTATGAGCAGACACAAGGCGACACTAGCCAGGCATTCGATGCGCAAGTTGACACTCTCATCCTCGACCACCGCAAGGAGCTTAACGCGATCATCGACTCCATCCTACAAGCCTGCGTGCAGAAGGTCGACGACGCGATGTACGAGCTGGAAGCCCCAATGCAATCCGGTAACACTACAGCAACGCCGGAATACACCCTTTCCATTATCGAAAAAGCAGTCACCAATGCGACCGAGTTTGCGTCGACCTTCAACCTGTTCCTCGGTAGAAAAAGCGGAGGAAGTCATGTCGACGTGATCAAAGCAGCCAACGAATTTGCACAAGCCATGGCTGAAACGCTTGTCAGTTCCAAGGGCATCACTCGATTTGCCGACAACGATGATTCGTCGGACAAGCTTATCCGAGTCGCAAAGGCATCGGGAGATTCGGCACAGCGGTTCTTCTTAAATCTCCAATCTTTCCGACTGATCGCTGGCGGCAAGACTGAAGACATTGCTCTGCGCAACAACGCGGAGGTCCGCGGTGCTCTGTCAAAACTTTCAGAGACGGTTGAGAAGTTTGTCCCGAAGACACGATCAGCCTTGGTCGGCGCGAACGGTGATATTGGTGATATCGTCTCTCACGAGATGCAAACGGCCGCTCGGGCCATCGAGGAAGCGACTCAACGACTCCAGGATCTCATGCAACGACCGAAAGGACCTAAATACAACGCTCTCGACGTGCAGGTTCATGATGCCATCTTGGAAGCCACAATGGCTATCACCAATGCCATCGGTAGATTGATCCAAGCCGCCACGGAGAGTCAGGAGGAGATCGTACGGGAGGGTAAAGGAACGAGCACGACTCAACAGTTTTACAAACGTAACAACCGATGGACAGAAGGTCTCATCTCAGCCGCCAAAGCTGTGGCATACGCTACCGGACTTCTGATCGAAAGTGCCGACGGTGTGATATCCGGAACACATTCTCTCGAACAACTCATCGTCGCTTCCAACGAGGTTTCAGCTGCTACAGCCCAACTCGTCGCTGCTTCACGTGTAAAAGCGTCTCTCATGTCCAAGACACAACAACGTCTTGAGGTCGCTTCGAAAGCAGTGACGGATGCTTGTAAAGCTCTAGTGAGACAGGTAAAACTCATCTCGAACCAACAGAGCGACGAAGACGCCGTGGATTACAAAGCCATGCCATCACACGAATTTAAAGTGAGGGAGATGGAACAACAAGTCGAGATTTTGAAGTTGGAGAAAGATTTGGGTGCTGCTAGGAGACGATTGGGAGAGATGAGAAGAGCTGGATATCATCAGGAAGCAGATTGAGTGCATATATTCAAAACTTGAGATTATTCTGTATTTTCTGTTATACCCAATAAGCTTTTGACTTGTTCTCTGACTTGTCTTTCGAATTCTTGTTTATCATCTCTGTATAATTTACAGCACTGTTCATTAGTCTTCATCCCCAAGCACTAATTAGCGTGATCAAAATCAAAGCACTCACCTCGACATTTGCTCCACTTTCAATGTTGGGTTCAGCCAACATGCTCAATACGCTAAGCAAAACGCTTCTAACTCCTTGTACGGGTGACCATCGTTCAGAAGCAGATTCGTACCTCAACGGATCGTCACCAGGTGCATGTAAGATAGATATGCAGACTTCGCCATTTGGGTATACTGTAAGATCAACGGATGCGGGTAAATGTGACGGGCTTTTACTCACTATTAGGGTGTAAGAGGGGAGGTTCGAATATCATCTTGAATGGATTGAGAGGATAGTCAGGGGGCTAACAACGTTCAGCGAATTGACACTTTCACAAACATCACGACGAGTAAGGAAGACAGTATGAGTGAGTGAGTGAGTAGCTGAAGTAGAATTGATACTGACGAATATAAGTTTAGCAGAGAAAATACCTCCTTCCTATAGACCTACATCAGCATAACAATGGTGAGAGATGATGAATTGACTCACATAAGGAGTACCTTCCGGTCCTTGTATCAAAGCTTCCCATTCTAACATATTATCCTCTGATATAGGTCCAGCAGTTATGGAGTCTTGTAATGGATCGGCTGTGATGTCTCGGTATTCTTTCATCAATCTGACGTGAGTGATTGAACGGGCAGGAGACGATGGGGAAAGACATACCGTCTGGTGGCGGTAGAGGATTGAGCACGGGGATTGGAACCGAACATGATGAGATACAATGGTGGATATCGATGCGCAGTATGATTGTAGAGTACTATGCTCTTGGAGGGTACTTGCAAAGTTTAGTCAATGAAAAGAAAGTCGGTGATAGACAAAGGGAGAAGAAGAGGAAAGTCAGTGAGACAGCGGCTAACTACAAGAAGTCAAGAAGCCGACACGTGGCAATGAACTGTAAACATCTGGATATTGAATGCATGCTAGAGACTTTGTACGGGAATTACATAGACAAATGACTGCCCGATGGATATCTCTACAAGTACAGGCCCGCCGGCTACAAAGTCAGCTATCACAAATTCGCTAGTGAAAGCAAAGCGACTCACGGTGTTCTCGTCCTTGTTGTAGAGCACCTTCTCACGAGCAGAGGTAAAGTCCTGAACCTATTAGACATGCTCAAGACTTGCAGTTTATCACTCACGGCTTTGGTCACTCTCATACGTCTTTCTCGGAGAGCCAATAGACCTGCTTCAGCTGACAGTGAGCTGATTTTTCCCTAACACTCGAGAGATTGACCCACTGCATACAGCCTTGATATCCGCACCTGACAGATCGTCTTTTGCCATGATCAATTCTTCCAAATCGACGTCCTCAGCCAATGACATTCGTGATGTATGAAGCTTGAAAATGTGTCGTTTTGTTTTCGTATCTGGCAGTGGGAACTCTATTCTATCAGTCTTGCTAGTTCACGTTGTATGTGATGACTCACCAATCTTCCGGTCAATTCGACCTGGGCGGATAAGAGCTGGATCAAGAGTCTCGATCTTCACGTCAGCACCCAAACATCACGATTTTCAACGTCAAGGATAAGGGTAAGAAAAGAGACATACTCTGTTGGTGGCCATGATAACTTTCACATCCCCACGAGTATCAAAACCATCTAGTTGATTCAGGAGTTCCAACATTGTTCGCTGAATCTCTCTTTCTCCTCCAGAAGTCGAATCGTATCGTTTCGTACCAACAGCATCGATCTCATCTATGAAAACGATACTTGGAGCGTGTTCCTCTGCCACACGAAACAGTTCCCGTACAAGCTTGGGACCATCCCCGAGATATTTCTGAATAAGTTCAGAACCGACTATCCGTAAGAAAGTTGCTGATGTTTGATTGGCAACAGCTTTGGCGAGTAGAGTTTTGCCCGTCCCGGGTACACCATACAATATCACTCCTTTTGGAGGTCGGATACCCATCTCTTCGTATAATTCCGGATGAGTGAGAGGTAGTTCGACCGACTCTTTGATTTCTTGAATCTGCGTTTCGAGCCCACCGATGTCCGCATAACTCTCCGTAGGAGCTTTGTCAAGCTTCATGACTGATACCATTGGATCTGCATCATCCGCGAGAACACCTACGATGGCATGTGATTTGTGCTGTGTCAAAACGGAACAACCCAGTTCTAATTGATCCTTGTCGACAAAAGACATGATGCTGACGTAGTATTCTGATCCACTACCGATAGATACGATGGCATGTTCATCATCGATAATCTCTTCTAAAGTTCCAACATCCATTGGAGACCCTCGAAGTTCATCCACCATAGTTCGATCTGCTGCTGTTCGATCTTCTCCTGTCTGAGCAGCTTGATTGGCCACAAACTCCTCTTCCATCAGCAGGTAATCTTTGATCCTCTCCATTTTGAGCATTTTGAGCTTGCATCGAGTAGTCGGGAACACGGCGGGTAAACGAGATGAAGCTTCAGGACCACGTCTCTTCTTCTTTCCAACACGAGTGGGTACGGGAGGTTCCCATTTAGGTTGCTGAGGCTATGAAACGAATCAGCTCTTCTCACTCGAGGGGATGGAATGTCACTGACCTTGTCTTTCCCAGGTTTTCCAGCGTCTTTACCGCCGTCAGCTCCACCAGCGTTAGTTGAGGCGCCTTGACCCTGACTATCAGATTCCCTTCAATGACCCAAAGCACTAAGAGCTTACCATGTTCAGTACGAAGGAATTTTGAGTGTAGTAGTGGAGAGTGGATGTTCGCTAAGATACCTCGGGACGCGCGTTGAGAGTTTGAGCTGACATGACAGAAGAGAGTTATCTTATATCACCCTCCCCCTTTATATCACGTGATTCGCCACCCACTATGACATCTTCTGAGCCTTCGTGTCAAAACATCCAACTTTTCCATACTTACTCCCTCGTGTAGCACCAAGCGGCCAAGATGAATGCTCTCAAATCGTGTATGTGATCTCTGATTGAAATATGAAGTGTATGCTTACGTCAACAGTGGTGAGCAAAATGCTCGGTGAGCCTTCCTTCATTGTCCAAGAGCTTAGGGTCTGACCACAAGGCAACGCAGCCAATCCTGATCTCGTACAACTATCTGCTGGACAGCTGTATCATCTACGGCCATCTCCTACAAGAACAGAGAGGATCTGCATGTGAGTGAACTTCATGTTTTTCGTTCTGACGACCAGTTACAAGGACGCAGTCGCTACTATCCGCCGTACGGATGTCAAATTTCAGTACCAGTTGGTCGTGGCCCAAGCCTATGAAGAAGGCGACGAGCAGGATGACACGGATGACGCAGAAAGTGAGAATATCTTAGAATATTTCCAAGAGTCTTGCTGATCCAAAGTCGACGACGAGAAGAGCTTTCTTGTGGACGTGGCTTTACAATTTCGCTTTGGCGAGATTGACGGAGATTGGAATTGCACCTGGCGTGATATTGATGGGGAGGATCAGTTATGGGAATTTGTCTCCAGCAAGGTAAGACGATTAACAACAATTTTTTCACTGACGGTCGCAGTCTGTGCCTTTGGCCACGAATAAGCTATTCGAATTGACAATCCTCAATTGCGTCTATGAACGAGTGCGTCCATCTGGATACGAGCTGAACCTGTCTGACATCTGTAGAAGCATCAAACCTCCCACGAACTAGCCGCTGAGGATGATATTGCTGCCATTAGAACAGCCATGCTCCAAGGAGACGCTCCGAGTGTCGAAGAACACGCGCCCGTCGCGGACCCATTCAAAGACGTTCCCGTCCTAACAAAAACGCCAGCTGAGCTGTATCTTTTTGACACAGAAGCGGACCTCTTTGTGGTTCAAGAGAACACAGTGGACGTGGAAATCGCAGCAAACGCGGAGTTTGACAGTGCGTCATTTTTCTGAATTGTTCCTGCAATGCTGATTGACAGCTTGGATCATAGTCCGTCAAAACCTCACCCCATTCATTTCTGTGCCAATTGATTCAGAGATGAACCCTCTTTTCGATATGGTATGTGTATGATACATCTTCTTCGCTGCTGATATTCAGGCAAACTACGCTTTCATGTTCACCTTCCGTGAACAGGATGGATTACCACCCATGACCTGGTGTCTTAAATTCTCAGCCGACGCCTTCCAACAATGGAAGGACGATTTCATCATGTATCTATGGGAGGGTAAGAATAAGATGAGTTACGCAAAAGCCAAAGCGGATGAACGACGATATATACAAGAAGCATACGAAGATGTGGAAATGGCCGAGCCTGAGGAGGAAGAGGAAGTTCCAGATGAGGTCGAGGAGGAAGAACCATCGGAACAGAGCTATGTGGAGGATTCCGATGAAGGTCCAAGTGATTCCGAGCAGTTTGCAAAGGGTTCAAAGAACGAACAATTGGCTGTTGGTTATAAGAATGATCTATCATTTGTCGCTCGAGGGGATATGATCGGGGTGTTCGCTCAGAAAGAAGATCGCATCAAGTTCCGAGCTGCCATCGATAGAGTCAAAGATACACACGGCAAGAGTTTTTCACCAGCAAAGGTATGTCTGAAGATGCAACCTCTACCAAATCATGCTTATACTCAGATGATGCTTCATAATCAAGACAGCGATATGTTATTGCTCGATCCAGCCAATTCCGGGTCGGTGTACAGAATGGATTTGGAATATGGTAAAGTTGTCGACGAATGGAAAGTTCATGATACTGTCCAAGTGAACAACATTGTACCTCAGTGAGTGACTCTTCCCTACTTATCTATTTCAAAGCTTATTCCAGGTCCAAATACGCTCAAATGAATCCAGAGCAAACTTTCCTTGGAACATGTAGGCCTCCCTTTTAACAAATGCGCTTTCTGCTGATATGTAAGCTCATAATGGTCTGTTCCGGATAGATCCCCGTGTATCAGGTAACAAGTTGGTGGAAAGTCAGTTCAAGCAATACTCCACGAAGAACGACTTTTCCGCAGCGGCCACAACAGAATCAGGAAGAATAGCAGTAGCTAGTAATAAAGGAGATATTCGATTATTTGACCAACTCGGGAAGAATGCAAAGGTAAGTTCATTACTTATCACTCATCACTCCAAGTCGAGCTGATAAAAAAGACAGCATTACCAGCACTTGGTGATCCTATTTTAGGTGTGGACGTCTCAGCCGATGGTCGATGGCTCGTGGCTACTTGCAAAACATATCTTCTGCTCATCGATACTTTGATCGGCGATGGAAGATATAAAGGTTCATTAGGATTTGATCGTAGTTTTCCCGCGGATAGCAAACCTGTTCCACGACGATTACAACTGAAACCTGAGCATGTGGCATATATGAACGATCCTGTATCTTTTACTCCAGCTAGGTGAGTCTACTGAAACTGGTGTAAGATGAAAATACTGATGATAGATTTAATACCGGATTGAACGAAACGGAAAGAACTATCGTTACTTCCACAGGAAGATATGTCGTGACTTGTGAGTGGCCGTTTTCATCTCAATTCTTATCTGACGTGATAGGGAATTTCCGTCGTATAAAACAAGGAAGAACGGATGACTATCAAATCAAGGTAAGGCCAAACCTGAGCGATTGATAAGACTAGCACTGACCCAATAGCAATACGATTCGAAAGTCGTCGCGGACAATTTCAACTTTGGAGCAGATAGGAATATTGTGGTCGCTTTGGAACATAACGTGTTGCTGGCTAATAAGAAGGAATTGAGTAAGGTGAGTGATTCTTCACTTCTGACATTGATTAAGAATGCCACTAAAGTGTCAGCCGACAAGATCATCTTTAGCATCTAGGGCGATCTCAACGAAACCGGTAAAGTCACGTAACGATATTGTTGATAGTCCATATTGATCAGATCTGAATGTTGTTATGTATGACTTATGATGCCGCCCAAAGTGGGCGTTACAATGCGCCTCAATCGTGCGAGATTGGTCATATGATATGGCCCTCTCTGACTTCGCTCGGGGACAGACATCTTTACTCAGAGATGTACACTGCTTCTCCTTTATTCCCTCCGGTGACTCATTCAGTCTTAGCATCGGAGCCTTACAGGTCAAGCATAGAAGTGAAGGAAGATTACAAGGAGGCGACTCGAGTTGGTACATCCCTGAGGGGGAGTGTCACCGCTTATGTGTGTTGCTCCCGTGATGCCTCCCCTTTGCAAAGGATACCAACCTCTTAGCCTGTCAATCTCATTCTAAGAATATCATGGTTTCATGTCAGATTATCTGATAAAACGTGCATCGAGAAAGAAGCAGAAACAGAATCGAGAGCGAGTTGTTATCATTTTTCGAAGTGAGAAAAAGGAAAGGATGTAAAATGGGCCCTGCCGTCATTCCTCGTTATCCTACTGCCTACGTTTCTTGATGTTGTTAGAGAGCTAAAAGTGGTCAGTATGAACTCAAAACAGATTGCGATGGGAGAGATTTACCCATTCCAATCCCTCGTACAAACCATCACCGGAAGTAGCACAAGCTGCTTGGATGTACCAAGCGCGTTGACGTAGTCCTTGAAGACCCAACTTGTCTGTGATTTCGGAAGCGTTCATGGCGTTTGGAAGATCCTAGTGGTCAGTGTCTCTTGATTCCTGATTCCCTTCCAATCAATTCACGATATATGATTGGAAAGGGTAATGGCACAATGAAAGGTATAATGTTGATGAATGATCTGGTTCTCACCTGTTTGTTGGCAAAGACAAGGAGAAGGGCATCTCTAAGTTCATCCTCGCTCAACATCCGTTGAACTAAATGTATCAGCATTAATCTACAAATTGTTATAATGTGAAGAGAAACTCACGTTCTTCCCTAGCCTCCGAAATACGTTCACGATCGTTAGAATCAACTACGAAAATGATACCCTGAGTATTCTGGAAATCTATATCATTTCAGTCATGTTTTATTTTTTGGTACAGACACTGGAAATGAACTCACAATGTCGCCACAAAGGCCTAATCTTATCCTGACCACCAACATCCCATACGGTAAATGAGATATTTTTATATTCTACCGTCTCGACGTTGAAACCTGTCACGAGTGAGTCATTTCACCCTTGGTCGATTGATGGTATTGAAGAAAAAACTGACCAATGGTAGGTATAGTAGTCACGATTTCTCCAAGTTTAAGCTTGTACAGAATCGTCGTCTTTCCAGCAGCGTCAAGACCAACCATGAGGATACCTGCACGCGACATTAGCGGATTTGACATTGATAAGAATGAAGAAGAGATGAACTCACGCATGTCCGTTTTACCGAACAAGCCGGATAGGAGTTTACTGATGCTTAACCCCATTGTGATGAATGGTATAAGAGAAAGAGAGAAAGCTGAGTTGGGATATGGGAAGCTTTCAGAGTAAGATTAAAGGGGGTGGTGGAGACGGTTCGAGACGCCAGCAAGGGCAAGGGGGGGACAGACCCATGCCACCGCGATGTTGCCGTATAACGCCGTTGAGAGATGGGTTGTGGCGGAAATGGAGGAGAGTCGTGGCGGTGATGGCCGCCTTTCAGTCCTCTCTGAAAAGAACAAGTCGCACGTTCGCTCTTCCGCTTTGCTCTGTTCTTTCTCAACCTGCGAGTCCCCTAGCCTGCTGGTAGCTGGTAGCTGCTAGCTTCTATCTCGCAACCTCTATATATCATCCTTCACTTCTATAACACCGAATAAGTGAAGCATAGTCGAGCTCACCTCTGCCCTCAGATCATTAATAGAAAATGTCTATCTCACCTCTGGCTTCCTCCTCTCAACAGAATACCGCTCCTCGAAGCCGTCTTGATCATATCGCCGATGCCTTTTTCCATCCGTTAGTTTATCATCCTCTTCCCATGAATATCATCGCTGACTTTCCAGCTTCTCTAGCAAAGCACTCGACCTACTCCCCCGCGGAGGACAAGGATGGCGAGCAAAGAGTAAACGAGCGGATCGTATACCGGATGATCCGGACCGAAGTCGAGTGGCTGATTATCATTCCATTAATCAACCCACTATGACCATCCGAGTACCGAGTGAGTCTATGTCAGCACGCATGGCTTTAATCTGACTAGAAACAGAAAAAATATCAACTCCCGTAAAGGTAGAAGCGAAAGTATGGTTCGCTAATGAAAGAACATTCATTTCGTATCTCTCCATGGGTGTACTATTAGCAACCATCGCCTCGGGACTCTTGTTTGGGGCCCGAGATTCTCGGGCTAGATACTTTGCCCTGCCTATGCTTTCATGTGAGTGAAATTTATACGTGGACCGAACATTTGCTCATGGTAGTTCCGCCGCTGTTCTGATATACGGCTGGGCTATCTTTCAAAAACGATTGACCATGATATCTGCTAGAGATCCTCGTAGCTTTGGTCAGTGATATTTATGGAGTCTTTTGAGCTTGCTAACGGGTAGATCTACTGGTTGGACCGCTGCTCATCTGTGCCGCTTTATTCATTGCCGTCTTGGCCAACTTCATCTTCCGTCTGCAAGAAGCTCGTCAACACACAAATCTGAACCCGCTTTCATTTCATGTGGCATGGGCGATGGCTCAGAGCAAGTCAGGAATGTCTATAGTCCAGTGATGCATTCGTGAAGCCAAAATTGTATGTCGTCGATGATATATGATCCCACGATTGTGTTTGTTCAAAAGTGAGAGTATTGGGAAAGTATTAGAGAAGGACCTGGTTGGCAGAACTTTTATTCAATGATTTCTGCGGATGTCAACCGAGTGTGATTTGGCATGATGATAGCACTTACGTTGGGAAGTACAATGCAACTCCTGACGTGTGTCTCGGGAGTCAATGTCACTTCGGTTCCTACAAAGTCAGCAAGGGGCTTATTGTATCGGGCTTTGAGCTCACCAAGGATCGTGACGCTGATCTGCCCCTTGACCCCTGACTCAGGTTCGGGAGACCCATCTACTCGTGCCCATGGACCAATGTGACAGTTCATCCCCACGATACTATTCAACACACATGAATGTTGATCCAGAGTTGAGCCTTCGAGGATTATGGCGTCTTTGACTCTGACCCCTTCGCCAACTTGACAGTGAGGTCCTATAGCGACGTTCGGGCCGATCTTGGCAGTAGGTGCGATTTGAGCGGTAGGATCGACAAAAGCAGGAGAGATGATGGTAGGGCCAGAGGGAGCAAGAAGTTCCGGCGCGGTCTTGGCGAATCGAGAGAGATATAGTGAAGAGGCTGTCACAGCGGAACTGCAATCAGCTACGGATACTTGTCAATAATATTTACTCACGCTGCAGTCTTGATCTGCCTCCAGAAATCTTTGCATTCATAGACGTACATCTTCTTGCTGGCGGCTAGGGGCACAATGACATCGGTTTCCAAAGCTAGTTTTTGCATGTCATCTGGCTGTACGAGCGGGTCCTCACTAACGGTCAGCTTTGGTAGATTTGTTCACATAGTCACTCACGCTGCTCTAGCCGTCTTGTCTGCCATTGCTTCCTTGATCTCATCGAACAGGGATCTATCAAACACTGAAATGTCAGTTCAAGCCGAACGAGGACAGGTACTCACGATAGACTCCCCCGTTAACCATGTCAGAGATCCAGCCTTCAGGCTTTTCAACATAATGCAACACTTGTAAAGTGGCAGGGTCATGGACGATGGAACCGTAATGCGTCGCAATTTCACGTTTGACCTGTTGATGAACTCCTGAAAATATCACAGAAACAAATAAGATCATGACTCACCTTGACAGTTAAGATGGTACCCACACCTCGATGCTTACTGTGAAATTCCAACATCTCCGTGAAGGGGAAACTGCAACATATGTCAATGTTACAGATAAAGATGTTCTGTGGTACGGGAGGGCGAAGGATCGAATCACGGACTATATGAATATCAGCTTGATGCAGCTAGTATAGGAGGGAGTTACACTTACAATGATAAAGACCTCCAGCAGTTCCTAATGGACGGTATTCACGAAGATAACTATAATCAGTTTGATCATCATCAACTGGGTCAAACACACCTAATGGCAATGTTGGGAAATTCGCGTTTGGCATCTTTGATGAAGCCGCTCAAAACGGAGTCTTCGTAGAAACCGATAATGATGACTTCCGTCAAACCTGGAACTTTGGCAAGAGCGGAAAGAGGGTGCCATATCATAGGCTGTGGGATTTAGCGTATGTCATACGGATCACACTCACCTTGCCAGCTATTGGCAGTAACGGTTTAGCACCTAGGGCGATCAGCGAGCTGAGCTGAGGGAAAAGAAAAAACTAACAGTCAAGAGTCAAAGGTCTCATCCTAGTCCCTTTTGATGGACCTCCTACGAGGAGGACGCCTTTGGTCACGGACATGATGGCAGCAAGAGAGGTGATAGAGGAGGAGGAGGAATGAACAACGTGTAAGGTTTGTAGTGAGGGCGGTAGTCTCTCTCTCAACACGGTGGGCGCGTAGGGATAATCCCGACGGAACTCGAATTAATCCCGACGAAATTTTGCCACTTTCTCCCAAAATACGTCACTCAACCCGAGGATCCCTCCACTACTGACCCAAATACCTACGGAATGTCCCCAAATCCCCCCTGTATTGAATATGCATCCTACCGTGGCTTCTTGCATATCTATGGGTTGCCACACGTATTCTGAAGCCATTCATGCAGGCAGAACCTCCGAATTCGGAGTCCTTGGTTCTCTACAGCCATTTGGAGTTCAAATTCGGAAACGCCCCCGAAAGGATGTGTCCTTCAACCCTAGGCACTGTTTGGCGGTGATTGGGCAATCATTTTTCTCCTCTTCTTATTTCAATCATCTTCTTTCTATTGATTTAAACATAATAGTAACTTACTGAATTAAGCTCACAAGCTTTATGTCTCAGAATAATCAAGCTGATCAACTCATTCTCAACGCTTTAAAGAGAAAGTCGCCTTTTCGTGGTCGACCTCCGAAAGTGTATGCTCCTAGTGCACAATCACCATCAACATGTCAGTGTCTCCTCTGAAGATTATCTCACCCCTTACTAACTATGTAGCCGGTCCTTCTCACCCTATTGAGCCTTCTTCTATCAACAGGACAGCTTCGGAGATCCAGTCAGTTTCGGTTTCGGTGCCCTGTGAGACATTCTCTTTTCCTCTTGGTTCATTGAAGCTTATGCTCAGTGAACAAACCGCCGCCCTTTCCTGAACCACCCCAGCTGAGCTCAAGAGGGGCTTCTTCTCCATCTCCTTGTCATAAAGTAGCTCAGCCCGATCTCCTTCCAACCCCCTCTGCCTCCCTGCCTGCTTCCGAAACGCGACTGGAATCGCATTTGGATTCGGTGGCCTGTGAGGCAGTTTCTTTTCCTCTGGGTTCATTGAAGCTTATGCTCAGTAAATCATTCACAGCAGTTTCCCAAATCGTCTCCTGGTCACAAGATACCCCTGTCCACGGCTGATTCCAGTGAGTACTTTTGGATCCCCTTTATGTATCAACTGACAGGAGAGTTGCATCAGGAGATACTCCTGCATCGTCCAACGGTATTGGTATTGTGACACCAGATTCGGTACCCTGGACAGAGCTGGTCATGGCCTCCCCCTCCGCTTCATTGTCTTCGGCCGTGCAAGCTTCAGCACCCAACTTATCCGCTGCCGTTCCGAAATGGTCTCCCTCTCAACCTCCGAATCCCATTTCGGTAGAAGATGAGATCATCACTGCTAGGCAAGAGGCGGCCGGGCGCTTCCGAATTGTCAATATCTCTTCCGAATCATACTCCGTACCACGTCCTGAGGCTCCACTCTGGCACTCAAAGCTCTCGCACGAC